>NW_024609135.1:102500-107500 GCF_018296145.1 Oncorhynchus tshawytscha
CTCTGATTCAGGGGGGTTAAATGAGGAAGACGTGGATGATGATGAAGGCAGCCCCCCTACACCTCTCTGATTCAGGGGGGGGTTAAATGAGGAAGACGTGGATGATGATGAAGGCAGCCCCCTACACCTCTCTGATTCAGGGGTTGGGTTGGATGTTAAATGGGTTAAATGAGGAAGACGTGGATGTTGATGAAGGCAGCCCCCCAACACCTCCTGATTCCGTGGATGTTGATTAAGGCAGCCCCCTACACCTCTCTGATTCAGGGGTTGGGTTAAATGAGGAAGACGTGGATGTTGATGAAGGCAGCCCCCCACCTCTCTGATTCAGGGGTTGGGTTAAATGAGGAAGACGTGGATGTTGATGAAGGCACACCTCTCTGATTCAGGGGTTGGGTTAAATGAGGAAGACGTGGATAAACACCTCTCTGATTCAGGGGGTTGGGAAGTAAAACTGAAAAAAAAAAACTGATTAGATCTCCCCCTCCCCCTTACCTTCTTTAAGCCCATAACCATGTGTGTGAGGCGTATACGTTGTGTTAAAGTAGATTTGTTTAGGACTACCCAGAAACCCTGTGACCCCTGATTTAACCCACAGCAGTAAGAGGTCATTAATAACATAACAGGTCATGATTTACCCAGAAACCCTGTGACCCCTGATTTAACCCACAGCAGTAAGAGGTCATTAATAACATAACAGGTCATGATTTACCCAGAAACCCTGTGACCCCTGATTTAACCCACAGCAGTAAGAGGTCATTAATAACATAACAGGTCATGATTTACCCAGAAACCCTGTGACCCCTGATTTAACCCACAGCAGTAAGAGGTCATTTTGTAACATTAGAGGCTGGTCATGATTTACCCAGAAACCCTGTGAAACCCCTGATTTAACCCACAGCAGTAAGAGGTCATTAATAACATAAGAGGTCATGATTTACCCAGAAACCCTGTGACCCCTGATTTAACCCACAGCAGTAAGAGGTCATTAATAACATAACAGGTCATGATTTACCCAGAAACCCTGTGACCCCTGATTTAACCCACAGCAGTAAGAGGTCATTAATAACATAACAGGTCATGATTTACCCAGAAACCCTGTGACCCCTGATTTAACCCACGGCAGTAAGAGGTCATTAATAACATTAGAGGTCATGATTTACAGCCAGATTCATCTAGAGACAAGCTGTTGACAGGTGTTGTATTAAAGCCATGTAGATTTCCTGTGACACCTAGAGGCTGTTTCATTGGCTCCTGAGAGCCGATAATACGGACCTATGTGTCACAACACCGGTTTGAACTCTTCTTATTGACTCTGATTATGTCTGGATACGAGGAGATGTTTCTGCCAACCCTGAGAGAACGTTAAATTACCCCTGTCTGTCTGTCTGTCTGTCTGTCTGTCTGTCTGTCTGTCTGTCTGTCTGTCTGTCTGTCTGTGTCTGTCTGTCTGTCTCCCTGTTAAATAACCCCTGTCTGTCTGTCTGTCTGTCTGTCTGTCTGTCTGTTAAATAACCCCTGTCTGTCTGTCTGTCTGTCTGTCTGTCTGTCTGTCTGTCTGTCTGTCTGTCTGTCTGTCTGTCTGTCTGTCTGTCTGTCTGTCTGTCTGTCTGTCTGTCTGTCTGTCCACAAATAAACAGATGAACTTAGATTGGCGTAAAATAAGAAAATAAGTCTGAAACCAAGCTGACAAACATTGTGATGTTTTCACTGTGTTCTCTGCTGGATAGATGAAATGTGATATATCATCCCCATAATATGAGAGACACTCCAGTCTTCCCAGCATCAATATCAATACCTGTCTGCTGTAATTCTGTCTGTCTGTCTGTACTGAATCTGTCTGTCTGTCTGTCTGTTGGTCTGATTCTCATCTGTCCTGTCAGAGTACAGTCTGTCTGATCCCATTGGTTGATTCTCATCTGTCTGTCTGTCTGTCTGTCTGTCTGTCTGTCTGTCTGTCTGTTGTCTGTCTGATTCTCTGTCTGTCTGTCTGTCTGTCTGTCTGTCTGTCTGTCTGTCTGTCCACAAATAAACAGATGAACTTAGATTCGTAAAATAAGAAAATAAGTCTGAAAGAAGCTGACAAAACATTGTGATGTTTTCACTGTGTTCTCTGCTGGATAGATGAAATGTGATATATCATCCCCATAATTGGTTGATTCTCAGTCTTCCCAGCATCAGAATCTGTAATACCCAGATTGGTTGATTCTCATCACCCAGAGTACAGAATCTGATCCCATTGGTTGATTCTCTTCACCCAGAGTACAGAATCTGATCCCATTGGTTAATTCTCTTCACCCAGAGTACAGAATCTGATCCCATTGGTTGATTCTCATCACACAGAGTACAGAATCTGATCCCATTGGTTGATTCTCATCACCCAGAGTACAGAATCTGATCCCATTGGTTGATTCTCATCACCCAGAGTAAAGAATCTGATCCTATTGGTTGATTCTCTTCACCCAGAGTACAGAATCTGATCCCATTGGTTGATTCTCATCACCCAGAGTAAAGAATCTGATCCTATTGGTTGATTCTCATCACCCAGAGTAAAGAATCTGATCCCATTGGTTGATTCTCATCACCCAGAGTAAAGAATCTGATCCCATTGGTTAATTCTCTTCACCCAGAGTACAGAATCTGATCCCATTGGTTGATTCTCATCACCCAGAGTACAGAATCTGATCCCATTGGTTGATTATCTTCTATTATCTGTTCTCTGTCATTTCTACCACATCTGTCATCGGTCCTCTCCTGATCCACTACCTGAACCCATCGGTCCTCTCCTGATCCACTACCTGAACCCATCGGTCCTCTCCTGATCCACTACCTGAACCCATCGGTCCTCTCCTGATCCACTACCTGAACCCATCGGTCCTCTCCTGATCCACTACCTGAACCCATCGGTCCTCTCCTGATCCACTACCTGAACCCATCGGTCTCTCTCTCCACTACCTGATCCACTACCTGAACCCATCGGTCCTCTCCTGATCCACTACCTGAACCCATCGGTCCTCTCCTGATCCACTACCTGAACCCATCGGTCCTCTCCTGATCCACTACCTGAACCCATCGGTCCTCTCCTGATCCACTACCTGAACCCATCGGTCCTCTCCTGATCCACTACCTGAACCCATCGGTCCTCTCCTGATCCACTACCTGAACCCATCGGTCCTCTCCTGATCCACTACCTGAACCCATCGGTCCTCTCCTGATCCACTACCTGAACCCATCGGTCCTCTCCTGATCCACTACCTGAACCCATCGGTCCTCTCCTGATCCACTACCTGAACCCATCGGTCCTCTCCTGATCCACTACCTGAACCCATCGGTCCTCTCCTGATCCACTACCTGAACCCATCGGTCCTCTCCTGATCCACTACCTGAACCCATCGGTCCTCTCCTGATCCACTACCTGAACCCATCGGTCCTCTCCTGATCCACTACCTGAACCCATCGGTCCTCTCCTGATCCACTACCTGAACCCATCGGTCCTCTCCTGATCCACTACCTGAACCCATCTGTCAATTCAATTTAAATTTAAATGTAAGGGCTTTATTGTCATGGGAAACATATGTTAATATTGCCAAAGCAAGTGAGGTAGATAATAAACTGAAGTTTAAAAAATTATACAAATTAACAGTAAACATTATACTCTGAAAAGTTCCAAAATAATAAAGACATTTCAAATGTGATATTATGTCTTTATACAGTGTTGTAATGATGTGCAAATAGTTAAAGTACAAAAGGGAAAATAAATAAGCATAAATATGGGTTGTATTTACAATGGTGTTTGTTCTTCACTGGTTGACCTTTTCTCGTGGCAACAGGTCACAAATCTTGATGCTGTGATGTCACACTGTGGAATTTCACCCAGTAGATATGGGAGTTTTTCAAAATTGGGTTTGTTTTCTAATTCTTTGTGGATCTGTGTAATCTGAGGGAAATATCTGTCTTTAATATGGTCATACATTGGGCAGGAGGTTAGGAAGTGCAGCTCAGTTTCCACCTCATTTTGTGGGCAGTGTGCACATAGCCTGTCTTCTCTTGAGAGCCATGTCTGCCTACTGCGGCCTTTCTCAATAGCAAGGCTATGCTCACTGAGTCTGTACATAGTCAAAGCTTTCCTTAAGTTTGGGTCAGTCACAGTGGTCAGGTATTCTCTTCCTCTCTCTCTCTCTCTCTCTCTCTCTCTCTCTCTCTCTCTCTCTCTCTTCCTCTCTCTCTCTCTCTCTCTCTCTCTCTCTCTCTCTCTCTCTCTCTCTCTCTCTCTCTTCTCTCTCTCTCTCTCTCTCTCTCTCTCTCTCTCTCTCTCTCTCTCTCTCTCTCTCTCTTCCTCTCTCTCTTCCTCTCTCTCTCTATCTCTCTCTCTATCTCTTCTCTCTCTCTCTCTCTCTCTCTCTCTCTCTCTCTCTGTCTCTCTCTCTCTCTCTCTCTCTCTCTCTCTCTCTCTCTCTCTCTCTTCTCTCTCTCTTCCTCTCTCTCTCTCTCTCTCTGTCTCTCTCTGTCTCTTCCTCTCTTCCTCTCTCTCTCTCTCTCTCTCTCTACCTCTCTCTCTCTCTGTGTCTCTCTCTGTCTCTTCCTCTCTTCCTCTCTCTCTCTCTGTCTCTCTATCCTCTATCTCTCTATCAGCACTTTGACTTTCTGAATCTCAATTCCTTCCATTAGAAGCTGATACCTGATGCAGTATGATAACAAGGTGAATGTATCTGTGTTAATGTTCTAGTGCTATTGGGCCCTCTTGTGGTGTAGTTACTGCACTACACATCATGGCAGGGCTTTTTAATACTCCTTACTATAGAATACCATACTACATACACAGAGTGTCACATTTTCACCCCCCTTTTGTGCCTGAACAACCTCAAATCATCGGGGTCAGGGACTCTACAAGGTGTTGAAAGCCTTCCACAGGGACTCTACAAGGTGTTGAAAGTGTTCCACAGGGACACTACAAGGTGTTGAAAGCCTTCCACAGGGACTCTACAAGGTGTTGAAAGCCTTCC
>NW_024609135.1:110000-112646 GCF_018296145.1 Oncorhynchus tshawytscha
GGGTGGAGGGGCGGCAGGTAGACTAGTGGTTAGAGTGGAGGGGCGGCAGGTAGACTAGTGGTTAGAGTGGAGGGGTGGAGGGGCGGCAGGTAGACTAGTGGTTAGAGTGGAGGGCGGCAGGTAGACTAGTGGTTAGAGTGGAGGGGCGGCAGGTAGACTAGTGGTTAGAGTGGAGGGGTGGAGGGGCGGCAGGTAGACTAGTGGTTAGAGTGGAGGGGCGGCAGGTAGACTAGTGGTTAGAGTGGAGGGGCGGCAGGTAGACTAGTGGTTAGAGTGGAGGGGCGGCAGGTAGACTAGTGGTTAGAGTGGAGGGGTGGCAGGTAGACTAGTGGTTAGAGTGGAGGGGCGGCAGGTAGACTAGTGGTTAGAGTGGAGGGGCGGCAGGGTAGACTAGTGGTTAGACTGGAGGGACGGCAGGTAGACTAGTGGTTAGAGTGGAGGGGCGGCAGGTAGACTAGTGGTTAGAGTGGAGGGGTGGCAGGTAGACTAGTGGTTAGAGTGGAGGGGTGGAGGGGCGGCAGGTAGACTAGTGGTTAGAGTGGAGGGGCGGCAGGTAGACTAGTGGTTAGAGTGGAGGGGTGGCAGGTAGACTAGTGGTTAGAGTGGAGGGGTGGAGGGGCGGCAGGTAGACTAGTGGTTAGAGTGGAGGGGCGGCAGGTAGACTAGTGGTTAGAGTGGAGGGGTGGAGGGGCGGCAGGTAGACTAGTGGTTAGAGTGGAGGGGCGGCAGGTAGACTAGTGGTTAGAGTGGAGGGGCGGCAGGTAGACTAGTGGTTAGAGTGGAGGGGTGGAGGGGCGGCAGGTAGACTAGTGGTTAGAGTGGAGGGGCGGCAGGTAGACTAGTGGTTAGAGTGGAGGGGTGGAGGGGCGGCAGGTAGACTAGTGGTTAGAGTGGAGGGGTGGGGGCGGCAGGTAGACTAGTGGTTAGAGTGGAGGGGCGGCAGGTAGACTAGTGGTTAGAGTGGGGGCGGAGGTAGGTTAGAGTGGAGGGGTGGAGGGGCGGCAGGTAGACTAGTGGTTAGAGTGGAGGGGCGGCAGGTAGACTAGTGGTTAGAGTGGGGGGCGGCAGGTAGACTAGTGGTTAGAGTGGAGGGGCGGCAGGTAGACTAGTGGTTAGAGTGGAGGGGCGGCAGGTAGACTAGTGGTTAGAGTGGAGGGGCGGCAGGTAGACTAGTGGTTAGAGTGGAGGGGCGGCAGGTAGACTAGTGGTTAGAGTGGAGGGGTGGAGGGGCGGCAGGTAGACTAGTGGTTAGAGTGGAGGGGCGGCAGGTAGACTAGTGGTTAGAGTGGAGGGGTGGAGGGGTGGCAGGTAGACTAGTGGTTAGAGTGGAGGGGCGGCAGGTAGACTAGTGGTTAGGTAGACTAGTGGAGTGGAGGTAGGTGGGAGGGGCGGCAGGTAGACTAGTGGTTAGTGGAGGGGTGGAGGGGCGGCAGGTAGACTAGTGGTTAGAGTGGAGGGGTGGAGGGGCGGCAGGTAGACTAGTGGTTAGAGTGGAGGGGTGGAGGGGCGGCAGGTAGACTAGTGGTTAGAGTGGAGGGGTGGGCGGCAGGTAGACTAGTGGTTAGAGTGGAGGGGTGGAGGGGCGGCAGGTAGACTAGTGGTTAGAGTGGAGGGCGGCAGGTAGACTAGTGGTTAGAGTGGAGGGGTGGAGGGGCGGCAGGTAGACAAGTGGTTAGAGTGGAGGGGCGGCAGGTAGACTAGTGGTTAGAGTGGAGGGGCGGCAGGTAGACTAGTGGTTAGAGTGGAGGGGTGGAGGGGCGGCAGGTAGACTAGTGGTTAGAGTGGAGGGGCGGCAGGTAGACTAGTGGTTAGAGTGGAGGGGTGGAGGGGCGGCAGGTAGACTAGTGGTTAGAGTGGAGGGGTGGGGGCGGCAGGTAGACAAGTGGTTAGAGTGGAGGGGCGGCAGGTAGACTAGTGGTTAGAGTGGAGGGGCGGCAGGTAGACTAGTGGTTAGAGTGGAGGGGCGGCAGGTAGACTAGTGGTTAGAGTGGAGGGGCGGCAGGTAGACTAGTGGTTAGAGTGGAGGGGCGGCAGGTAGACTAGTGGTTAGAGTGGAGGGGCGGCAGGGTAGACTAGTGGTTAGACTGGAGGGACGGCAGGTAGACTAGTGGTTAGAGTGGAGGGGCGGCAGGGTAGACTAGTGGTTAGAGTGGAGGGGTGGAGGGGCGGCAGGTAGATTAGTGGTTAGAGTGGAGGGGCGGCAGGTAGACTAGTGGTTAGAGTGGAGGGGTGGCAGGTAGACTAGTGGTTAGAGTGGAGGGGCGGCAGGTAGACTAGTGGTTAGAGTGGAGGGGTGGAGGGCGGCAGGTAGACTAGTGGTTAGAGTGGAGGGGTGGAGGGGCGGCAGGTAGACTAGTGGTTAGAGTGGAGGGGTGGAGGGGCGGCAGGTAGACTAGTGGTTAGAGTGGAGGGGCGGCAGGTAGACTAGTGGTTAGAGTGGAGGGGTGGCAGGTAGACTAGTGGTTAGAGTGGAGGGGTGGAGGGGCGGCAGGTAGACTAGTGGTTAGAGTGGAGGGGTGGAGGGGCGGCAGGTAGACTAGTGGTTAGAGTGGAGGGGTGGAGAGGGGCGGCAGGTAGACTAGTGGTTAGAGTGGAGGGGCGGCAGGTAGACTAGTGGTTAGAGTGGAGGGGTGGCAGGTAGACTAG
>NW_024609136.1:0-112705 GCF_018296145.1 Oncorhynchus tshawytscha
ACACATAGACCATGGTGACATTGTGACATCAGCTCTGGTAATAGTATACAGACACATAGAACATTGTGATATCAGCTCTGGTAATAGTATACAGACACATAGAACATTGTGATATCAGCTCTGGTAATAGTATACAGTCACATAGAACATTGTGATATCAGCTCTGGTAATAGTATACAGACACATAGAACATGGTGACATGGTGACATCAGCTCTGGTAATAGTATACAGACACATAGAACATGGTGACATGGTGACATCAGCTCTGGTAATAGTATACAGTCACATAGAACATGGTGACATCAGCTCTGGTAATAGTATACAGACACATAGAACATGGTGACATGGTGACATCAGCTCTGGTAATAGTATACAGACACATAGAACATGGTGACACTGTGATATCAGCTCTGGTAATAGTATACAGACACATAGAACATGGTGACATGGTGACATCAGCTCTGGTAATAGTATACAGACACATAGAACATGGTGACATTGTGATATCAGCTCTGGTAATAGTATACAGACACATAGAACATGGTGACATTGTGATATCAGCTCTGGTAATAGTATACAGACACATAGAACATGGTGACATCAGCTCTGGTAATAGTATACAGACACATAGAACATGGTGACATCAGCTCTGGTAATAGTATACAGACACATAGAACATGGTGACATCAGCTCTGGTAATAGTATACAGACACATAGAACATGTATGTTTTGTGACATCAGCTCTGGTAATAGTATACAGTCACATAGAACATGGTGACATCAGCTCTGGTAATAGTATACAGACACATAGAACATGGTGACATGGTGACATCAGCTCTGGTAATAGTATACAGTCACATAGAACATGGTGACATCAGCTCTGGTAATAGTATACAGACACATAGAACATGGTGACATGGTGACATCAGCTCTGGTAATAGTATACAGACACATAGAACATGGTGACATTGTGATATCAGCTCTGGTAATAGTATACAGACACATAGACCATGGTGACATTGTGACATCAGCTCTGGTAATAGTATACAGACACATAGAACATGGTGACATTGTGATATCAGCTCTGGTAATAGTATACAGACACATAGAACATGGTGACATTGTGACATCAGCTCTGGTAATAGTATACAGACACATAGAACATTGTGACATCAGCTCTGGTAATAGTATACAGACACATAGAACATGGTGACATGGTGACATCAGCTCTGGTAATAGTATACAGTCACATAGAACATGGTGACATCAGCTCTGGTAATAGTATACAGTCACATAGAACATGGTGACATCAGCTCTGGTAATAGTATACAGACACATAGAACATGGTGACATTGTGACATCAGCTCTGGTAATAGTATACAGACACATAGAACATGGTGACATTGTGATATCAGCTCTGGTAATAGTATACAGACACATAGAACATGGTGACATTGTGATATCAGCTCTGGTAATAGTATACAGACACATAGAACATGGTGACATTGTGACATCAGCTCTGGTAATAGTATACAGACACATAGAACATGGTGACATTGTGATATCAGCTCTGGTAATAGTATACAGACACATAGAACATGGTGACATTGTGACATCAGCTCTGGTAATAGTATACAGACACATAGAACATGGTGACATTGTGACATCAGCTCTGGTAATAGTATACAGACATATAGAACATGGTGACATTGTGATATCAGCTCTGGTAATAGTATACAGACACATAGAACATGGTGACATTGTGATATCAGCTCTGGTAATAGTATACAGACACATAGAACATGGTGACATTGTGATATCAGCTCTGGTAATAGTATACAGACACATAGAACATGGTGACATTGTGATATCAGCTCTGGTAATAGTATACAGACACATAGAACATTGTGATATCAGCTCTGGTAATAGTATACAGACACATAGAACATGGTGACATGGTGACATCAGCTCTGGTAATAGTATACAGACACATAGAACATGGTGACATGGTGACATCAGCTCTGGTAATAGTATACAGTCACATAGAACATGGTGACATCAGCTCTGGTAATAGTATACAGTCACATAGACCATGGTGACATGGTGACATCAGCTCTGGTAATAGTATACAGACACATAGAACATGGTGACATTGTGACATCAGCTCTGGTAATAGTATACAGACATATAGAACATGGTGACATTGTGATATCAGCTCTGGTAATAGTATACAGACACATAGAACATGGTGACATTGTGATATCAGCTCTGGTAATAGTATACAGACACATAGAACATGGTGACATTGTGATATCAGCTCTGGTAATAGTATACAGACACATAGAACATGGTGACATTGTGACATCAGCTCTGGTAATAGTATACAGACACATAGAACATGGTGACATGGTGACATCAGCTCTGGTAATAGTATACAGACACATAGAACATGGTGACATTGTGATATCAGCTCTGGTAATAGTATACAGACACATAGAACATGGTGGTGACATCAGCTCTGGTAATAGTATACAGACACATAGAACATGGTGACATTGTGATATCAGCTCTGGTAATAGTATACAGACACATAGAACATGGTGACATTGTGATATCAGCTCTGGTAATAGTATACAGACACATAGAACATGGTGGTGACATCAGCTCATAGTATACAGACACATAGAACATGGTGACATCAGCTCTGGTAATAGTATACAGACACATAGAACATGGTGACATCAGCTCTGGTAATAGTATACAGACACATAGAACATGGTGACATCAGCTCTGGTAATAGTATACAGACACATAGAACATGGTGACATCAGCTCTGGTAATAGTATACAGACACATAGAACATGGTGACATGGTGACATCAGCTCTGGTAATAGTATACAGACACATAGAACATGGTGACATGTGACATCAGCTCTGGTAATAGTATACAGACACATAGAACATGGTGACATGGTGACATCAGCTCTGGTAATAGTATACAGACACATAGAACATGGTGACATTGTGATATCAGCTCTGGTAATAGTATACAGACACATAGAACATGGTGACATGGTGACATGGTGACATCAGCTCTGGTAATAGTATACAGACACATAGAACATGGTGACATTGTGATATCAGCTCTGGTAATAGTATACAGACACATAGAACATGGTGACATGGTGACATCAGCTCTGGTAATAGTATACAGACACATAGAACATGGTGACATTGTGATATCAGCTCTGGTAATAGTATACAGACACATAGAACATGGTGACATTGTGACATCAGCTCTGGTAATAGTATACAGACACATAGAACATGGTGACATTGTGATATCAGCTCTGGTAATAGTATACAGACACATAGAACATGGTGACATTGTGATATCAGCTCTGGTAATAGTATACAGACACATAGAACATGGTGACATGGTGACATGGTGACATCAGCTCTGGTAATAGTATACAGACACATAGAACATGGTGACATTGTGATATCAGCTCTGGTAATAGTATACAGACACATAGAACATGGTGACATTGTGATATCAGCTCTGGTAATAGTATACAGACACATAGAACATGGTGACATTGTGATATCAGCTCTGGTAATAGTATACAGACACATAGAACATGGTGACATTGTGATATCAGCTCTGGTAATAGTATACAGACACATAGAACATGGTGACATGGTGACATGGTGACATCAGCTCTGGTAATAGTATACAGACACATAGAACATGGTGACATTGTGACATCAGCTCTGGTAATAGTATACAGACACATAGAACATGGTGACATTGTGATATCAGCTCTGGTAATAGTATACAGACACATAGAACATGGTGACATTGTGATATCAGCTCTGGTAATAGTATACAGACACATAGAACATGGTGACATTGTGATATCAGCTCTGGTAATAGTATACAGACACATAGAACATGGTGACATTGTGACATCAGCTCTGGTAATAGTATACAGACACATAGAACATGGTGACATTGTGATATCAGCTCTGGTAATAGTATACAGACACATAGAACATGGTGACATTGTGATATCAGCTCTGGTAATAGTATACAGACACATAGAACATGGTGACATTGTGACATCAGCTCTGGTAATAGTATACAGACACATAGAACATGGTGACATCAGCTCTGGTAATAGTATACAGACACATAGAACATGGTGACATCAGCTCTGGTAATAGTATACAGACACATAGAACATGGTGACATCAGCTCTGGTAATAGTATACAGACACATAGAACATGGTGACATCAGCTCTGGTAATAGTATACAGACACATAGAACATGGTGACATGGTGACATCAGCTCTGGTAATAGTATACAGACACATAGAACATGGTGACATCAGCTCTGGTAATAGTATACAGACACATAGAACATGGTGACATGGTGACATCAGCTCTGGTAATAGTATACAGACACATAGAACATGGTGACATGTGATATCAGCTCTGGTAATAGTATACAGACACATAGAACATGGTGACATGGTGACATCAGCTCTGGTAATAGTATACAGACACATAGAACATGGTGACATGGTGATATCAGCTCTGGTAATAGTATACAGACACATAGAACATGGTGACATTGTGACATCAGCTCTGGTAATAGTATACAGACACATAGAACATGGTGACATCAGCTCTGGTAATAGTATACAGACACATAGAACATGGTGACATTGACATCAGCTCTGGTAATAGTATACAGACACATAGAACATGGTGATCAGCTCTGGTAATAGTATCAGCTCATAGAACATGGTGACATCAGCTCTGGTAATAGTATACAGACACATAGAACATGGTGACATTGTGACATCAGCTCTGGTAATAGTATACAGACACATAGAACATGGTGACATTGTGATATCAGCTCTGGTAATAGTATACAGACACATAGAACATGGTGACATTGTGATATCAGCTCTGGTAATAGTATACAGACACATAGAACATGGTGACATTGTGACATCAGCTCTGGTAATAGTATACAGACACATAGAACATGGTGACATTGTGATATCAGCTCTGGTAATAGTATACAGACACATAGAACATGGTGACATTGTGACATCAGCTCTGGTAATAGTATACAGACACATAGAACATGGTGACATTGTGACATCAGCTCTGGTAATAGTATACAGACACATAGAACATGGTGACATTGTGACATCAGCTCTGGTAATAGTATACAGACACATAGAACATGGTGACATTGTGACATCAGCTCTGGTAATAGTATACAGACACATAGAACATGGTGACATTGTGATATCAGCTCTGGTAATAGTATACAGACACATAGAACATGGTGACATTGTGATATCAGCTCTGGTAATAGTATACAGACACATAGAACATGGTGACATTGTGATATCAGCTCTGGTAATAGTATACAGACACATAGAACATGGTGACATGGTGACATCAGCTCTGGTAATAGTATACAGACACATAGAACATGGTGACATCAGCTCTGGTAATAGTATACAGACACATAGAACACATGGTGACATCAGCTCTGGTAATAGTATACAGACACATAGAACATGGTGACATTGTGACATCAGCTCTGGTAATAGTATACAGACACATAGAACATGGTGACATTGTGACATCAGCTCTGGTAATAGTATACAGACACATAGAACATGGTGACATTGTGATATCAGCTCTGGTAATAGTATACAGACACATAGAACATGGTGACATTGTGATATCAGCTCTGGTAATAGTATACAGACACATAGAACATGGTGACATTGTGATATCAGCTCTGGTAATAGTATACAGACACATAGAACATGGTGACATTGTGACATCAGCTCTGGTAATAGTATACAGACACATAGACATTGTGACATCAGCTCTGGTAATAGTATACAGACACATAGAACATGGTGACATTGTGATATCAGCTCTGGTAATAGTATACAGACACATAGACATGGTGACATCAGCTCTGGTAATAGTATACAGACACATAGAACATGGTGACATTGTGACATCAGCTCTGGTAATAGTATACAGACACATAGAACATGGTGACATTGTGATATCAGCTCTGGTAATAGTATACAGACACATAGAACATGGTGACATGGTGACATCAGCTCTGGTAATAGTATACAGACACATAGAACATGGTGACATCAGCTCTGGTAATAGTATACAGACACATAGAACATGGTGACATCAGCTCTGGTAATAGTATACAGACACATAGAACATGGTGACATCAGCTCTGGTAATGACATCACATAGAACATGGTGACATCAGCTCTGGTAATAGTATACAGACACATAGAACATGGTGACATGGTGACATCAGCTCTGGTAATAGTATACAGACACATAGAACATGGTGACATCAGCTCTGGTAATAGTATACAGACACATAGAACATGGTGACATGGTGACATCAGCTCTGGTAATAGTATACAGACACATAGAACATGGTGACATTGTGATATCAGCTCTGGTAATAGTATACAGACACATAGAACATGGTGACATGGTGACATCAGCTCTGGTAATAGTATACAGACACATAGAACATGGTGACATTGTGATATCAGCTCTGGTAATAGTATACAGACACATAGAACATTGTGATATCAGCTCTGGTAATAGTATACAGACACATAGAACATGGTGACATTGTGACATCAGCTCTGGTAATAGTATACAGACACATAGAACATGGTGACATGGTGACATCAGCTCTGGTAATAGTATACAGACACATAGAACATGGTGACATCAGCTTGGTAATAGTATACAGTCACATAGAACATGGTGACATCAGCTCTGGTAATAGTATACAGACACATAGAACATGGTGACATTGTGACATCAGCTCTGGTAATAGTATACAGACACATAGAACATGGTGACATTGTGATATCAGCTCTGGTAATAGTATACAGACACATAGAACATGGTGACATTGTGATATCAGCTCTGGTAATAGTATACAGACACATAGAACATGGTGACATTGTGACATCAGCTCTGGTAATAGTATACAGACACATAGAACATGGTGACATTGTGATATCAGCTCTGGTAATAGTATACAGACACATAGAACATGGTGACATTGTGACATCAGCTCTGGTAATAGTATACAGACACATAGAACATGGTGACATGGTGACATCAGCTCTGGTAATAGTATACAGACACATAGAACATGGTGACATTGTGACATCAGCTCTGGTAATAGTATACAGACACATAGAACATGGTGACATTGTGACATCAGCTCTGGTAATAGTATACAGACATATAGAACATGGTGACATTGTGATATCAGCTCTGGTAATAGTATACAGACACATAGAACATGGTGACATTGTGATATCAGCTCTGGTAATAGTATACAGACACATAGAACATGGTGACATTGTGATATCAGCTCTGGTAATAGTATACAGACACATAGAACATGGTGACATTGTGACATCAGCTCTGGTAATAGTATACAGACACATAGAACATGGTGACATTGTGACATCAGCTCTGGTAATAGTATACAGACACATAGAACATGGTGACATTGTGATATCAGCTCTGGTAATAGTATACAGACACATAGAACATGGTGACATTGTGATATCAGCTCTGGTAATAGTATACAGACACATAGAACATGGTGACATTGTGACATCAGCTCTGGTAATAGTATACAGACACATAGAACATGGTGACATCAGCTCTGGTAATAGTATACAGACACATAGAACATGGTGACATTGTGACATCAGCTCTGGTAATAGTATACAGACACATAGAACATGGTGACATCAGCTCTGGTAATAGTATACAGACACATAGAACATGGTGACATTGTGATATCAGCTCTGGTAATAGTATACAGACACATAGAACATGGTGACATTGTGATATCAGCTCTGGTAATAGTATACAGACACATAGAACATGGTGACATTGTGACATCAGCTCTGGTAATAGTATACAGACACATAGAACATGGTGACATGGTGACATCAGCTCTGGTAATAGTATACAGACACATAGAACATGGTGACATGGTGACATCAGCTCTGGTAATAGTATACAGACACATAGAACATGGTGACATTGTGACATCAGCTCTGGTAATAGTATACAGACACATAGAACATGGTGACATGGTGACATCAGCTCTGGTAATAGTATACAGACACATAGAACATGGTGACATGGTGACATCAGCTCTGGTAATAGTATACAGACACATAGAACATGGTGACATTGTGACATCAGCTCTGGTAATAGTATACAGACACATAGAACATGGTGACATTGTGACATCAGCTCTGGTAATAGTATACAGACACATAGAACATGGTGACATGGTGACATCAGCTCTGGTAATAGTATACAGACACATAGAACATGGTGACATTGTGATATCAGCTCTGGTAATAGTATACAGACACATAGACCATGGTGACATTGTGACATCAGCTCTGGTAATAGTATACAGACACATAGAACATTGTGATATCAGCTCTGGTAATAGTATACAGACACATAGAACATTGTGATATCAGCTCTGGTAATAGTATACAGACACATAGAACATGGTGACATGGTGACATCAGCTCTGGTAATAGTATACAGACACATAGAACATGGTGACATGGTGACATCAGCTCTGGTAATAGTATACAGACACATAGAACATGGTGACATTGTGATATCAGCTCTGGTAATAGTATACAGACACATAGAACATGGTGACATTGTGACATCAGCTCTGGTAATAGTATACAGACACAGAACATGGTGACATGGTGACATCAGCTCTGGTAATAGTATACAGACACATAGAACATGGTGACATTGTGACATCAGCTCTGGTAATAGTATACAGACACATAGAACATGGTGACATTGTGATATCAGCTCTGGTAATAGTATACAGACACATAGAACATGGTGACATTGTGATATCAGCTCTGGTAATAGTATACAGACACATAGAACATGGTGACATGGTGACATCAGCTCTGGTAATAGTATACAGACACATAGAACATGGTGACATCAGCTCTGGTAATAGTATACAGACACATAGAACATGGTGGTGACATCAGCTCTGGTAATAGTATACAGACACATAGAACATGGTGACATCAGCTCTGGTAATAGTATACAGACACATAGTGACATCAGCTCTGGTAATAGTATACAGACACATAGAACATGGTGACATGGTGACATCAGCTCTGGTAATAGTATACAGACACATAGAACATGGTGACATGGTGACATCAGCTCTGGTAATAGTATACAGACACATAGAACATGGTGACATGGTGACATCAGCTCTGGTAATAGTATACAGACACATAGAACATGGTGACATTGTGATATCAGCTCTGGTAATAGTATACAGACACATAGAACATGGTGACATTGTGACATCAGCTCTGGTAATAGTATACAGACACATAGAACATGGTGACATTGTGATATCAGCTCTGGTAATAGTATACAGACACATAGAACATTGTGACATCAGCTCTGGTAATAGTATACAGACACATAGAACATGGTGACATTGTGATATCAGCTCTGGTAATAGTATACAGACACATAGAACATGGTGACATTGTGACATCAGCTCTGGTAATAGTATACAGTCACATAGAACATGGTGACATCAGCTCTGGTAATAGTATACAGACACATAGACATGGTGACATCAGCTCTGGTAATAGTATACAGACACATAGAACATGGTGACATTGTGACATCAGCTCTGGTAATAGTATACAGACACATAGAACATGGTGACATTGTGACATCAGCTCTGGTAATAGTATACAGACACATAGAACATGGTGACATTGTGACATCAGCTCTGGTAATAGTATACAGACACATAGAACATGGTGACATTGTGACATCAGCTCTGGTAATAGTATACAGACACATAGAACATGGTGACATTGTGACATCAGCTCTGGTAATAGTATACAGACACATAGAACATGGTGACATTGTGACATCAGCTCTGGTAATAGTATACAGACACATAGAACATGGTGACATGGTGACATCAGCTCTGGTAATAGTATACAGACACAGAACATGGTGACATGGTGACATCAGCTCTGGTAATAGTATACAGACACATAGAACATGGTGACATTGTGACATCAGCTCTGGTAATAGTATACAGACACATAGAACATGGTGACATTGTGATATCAGCTCTGGTAATAGTATACAGACACATAGAACATGGTGACATTGTGATATCAGCTCTGGTAATAGTATACAGACACATAGAACATGGTGACATTGTGATATCAGCTCTGGTAATAGTATACAGACACATAGAACATGGTGACATTGTGATATCAGCTCTGGTAATAGTATACAGTCACATAGACCATGGTGACATGGTGACATCAGCTCTGGTAATAGTATACAGTCACATAGACCATGGTGACATCAGCTCTGGTAATAGTATACAGTCACATAGACCATGGTGACATCAGCTCTGGTAATAGTATACAGTCACATAGACCATGGTGACATCAGCTCTGGTAATAGTATACAGACACATAGACCATGGTGACATGGTGACATCAGCTCTGGTAATAGTATACAGTCACATAGAACATGGTGACATCAGCTCTGGTAATAGTATACAGTCACATAGACCATGGTGACATCAGCTCTGGTAATAGTATACAGTCACATAGACCATGGTGACATCAGCTCTGGTAATAGTATTACATGTTACTGTAAATGGATTATTATATACACGTGTAGTTTAGAGCAGCAGACATATCCCAGAACTACACAAGACAGGCTCTGGTGTGTGTAGCAACACACTACATGCCTACTGTATGAGACAGTATATCCACAGACATGCACACTACTTCATACAGTGTCATGAGTTGCATTGTGGCAACAAGGATAGTAGACAGGGAGGTGGGTGTAGTAAGCCTGTAATGAATATGTCATGAGGAAATGTATTTTGGAAGGAAGGAAAGATGGATAGAAATGATCAAATAAAAACAGTATGGCAGCACACCACCTGGCATAATGTTAAAGGCAGTGAGGCTGCATAACAGAAATTAGGAGTACAGCCAAGGAATTTGACATACATTACTGTAATCTGACTCGGTATTGTCAAAAGTTTCCCAGAGAAGGAGTTGAAAGTCAGACAGCCATGCCAACAACAGTGGTTGGCTAATCAAAGCCACGGCAGGTTTTTTCACCTGATTTGGAGATGCAGATTGTTCAGTATATTACTAGGTCAGCTGACATTTATTTTGGTCTGTTGCCAAGTGAGGTCAGACTTGCCTACCAGTTTGCTGTGGCACACCAGCTGAAGTTCGTACCAATGTGGGCAGAAAAAGAAAAGGCACCCAACGCTGTCGCTGAGAAAGCCGGAGGCAACTAGCCTCGTCAGGGCAAGTAGCTTCAACAGAGAAAAGGTTCATGCTTTCTTGTAGCAGTGTAGCAGAAGTGCTACAGAGATATCAGTTTGGACCAGGAGACATATGGAATGTTGATGAAACTGGGGTGACCACTGTACATAAAGTGCTTGGCAGATGTGGATTCAAATAAGTAGGGTCACTGACCTCCGCTGAAAAGGGAACCCTCGTCAAACTGGCCTGTGCTGTTTCAGCCACAGGGAATAGTATAGTTTATATTCCTCAGTGTCAGCTTCCGTGATCAACAGGCCCCCTGGCCGCAAAGGCGGGGCAAATCCCTCTGGGTGGATGAAAGATGTGCACTTTGTTGACTTCCTAAAACATTTCGTTGAGAATATGAAGTGCTCAAAGGAGAAGCCCTGTTTACTCCTTTTGGACAAAACCACGAGTCTCATCTGTCCATTGATGTACTCAATTATGCCAAAGAAAATAGCAATTATGCTGTCGTTCCCACCCCATTGCTCTCATCGGCTTCAACCATTAGACAGGTCTGTCTACGGGCTGCTGAAGAGGCACATCAACACTGCGTGTGATGCCTGGATGAGGGGCAATTCCGGGAAGACAATGTATGACTCCTGGGATTGTGGCAATCCCCTATCCTCTGGCTGCAACCCCCTTGAACATTCGGGCTGGCTTTAGGGTGGCTGGGGTACAACCTTACAACAGTGATGTATTTATGGAAACCGAGTTTGCGCCATCCTACGTTAAAGATCGCCCCATTCAGAACCCAACCCTGCCAAGCCCCAGCAACATTCCAGCCCTTTTATTTGATTTATTTCACCTTTATTTAACCAGGTAGGCCAGTTGAGAACAAGTTCTCATTTACAACTGCGACCTGGCCAAGATAAAGCAAAGCAGTGTGATACAAACAACAACACAAAGTTACACATAGAATAAACAGTCAATAACCCAATAGAAAATATGTGTGTGCAAATGGCCCTGCCAGGCCCCAGCACCATTCCAACCCTGCCTAGCACGAGCTCAGACACAGACCTGCCTAGTTCTTATGCTAGCAATGCCATTGCTGATGTAACAGTATAACTTTAGACCGTCCCCTCGCCCATACCCGGGCGCGAACCAGGGACCCTCTGCACACATCAACAACAGTCACCCCTCGAAGCATCGTTACCCATCGCTCCACAAAAGCCACGGCCCTTGCAGAGTAAGGGGAACCACTTCTTCAAGGTCTCAGAGCAAGTGACGTCACTGATTGAAACGCTATTTAGCGCGCACCACCGCTAACTAAGCTAGCAGTTTCACATCCGTTACACTGACAGCAGACTACCAGCTCCAGAGGACATCCGGCCATATCCAAAAGCTGGCCCCTGAAAACCAGCTTGCAAAGGAAGAAAACTGAGAAAAACAGCAATTCTAACTGACACACCAGTGAAGCAGACACTAGAAATGGAAAAGAATAAGGCACAATATAGCAAAAGGCTGTTTCAGAAGAAAAGGAAGCAAGGAGGAGAGTCTAAATCCGGAACTGCAAAGAACAAGAAGACAGCTAAAAAAAAAGAAATCGTAGAAGAGTCATCATCAGATGAAGAGGAGTGCTTCTGCCTCGTCTGTGTGGAGCCATTTGCAACAAATGGGCCAATGCTTGCACCTCAGGCTAGGCAGTGTATGTGTGCCAGAACTGTGACTCTGAAGATGAGTCTGATAGGGATGTATGTCGTATAGGCTGTTACAAAACCGTGCATTTGTGTGTTTAAACATCACGTCTGTTTTGTTAACTTGCTTTAAATGTTTTAAGTCTTATCTGCAGCATTTACATGCCATTCCGATTCCAACATTTACCGTGGATCTATGTGCACGGCAGAGAACGTTCGATTTCAAAGTTAAGTAAAGTGGTCGTGACACTTAATTAATGTGTGCTCTGCCAACATTATTGTTTTTGAGTGAAAGGCATGATTGTTGGTTTTTTGAGTCCTTTAATGAAGTTGAAATTAAAATAAATATTCACAATGAATTAGTTCTTATTTGTTGATAATCCAATGTGACAATGTACCCGCTGATGGGGAAAAATAAATAGTGCACACTCTATTTAACGGTCGACAACTTCGTACTGAAATAAGATATGAAGATGTAATGAATGCAAAATATATTCCCAAGACTTCCGTCTTTCATTTGGTATGACATTTATACCATTGTGATGTATTATGCCCAGTAAATGTTAGACAGCGTGAAAATTGTGACAACATACCTCGCTTTTTTGTACTGACCAGTACAAAAAAATAATAAAGTAGGGTAGAGCGAGGTATGTCGGTGTGAATCGAACCCTTAACCTTGGCGTTATAAGCGCCAACTGAGCCACACGGGACTAGCATCTCTGGGAGCGTATCAATCATTCGTTGGCACAATACTGTGTGTATTAAACCAGGTGTGGGGTCATTTCCACACACAGTCTGAGATTGATCCATATGAACGTTTGCTTGACAGAGTGCCTAAATGTATGAACTGCCAATGACCATATGTAGTCACATTACCAAGTGGTGGAATAAGCAGTGCAAACATTATAAACATTATCCCGTGTGGCTCAGTTGGCGCTTATAACGCCAAGGTTATGGGTTCGATTCACACAGACATACCTCGCTTTCCTGACTTACCATGTTTTGTTGTTGCTACCATGCCGTGTTGTTATGTGTTGCTGCCTTGCTATGTTGTCTTAGGTCTCTTTATGTAGTGTTTTTGTCTCTTGTTGAACAGCACCATTGAGAAGTGGCGGAGCGTCGCCCTGTGGGTTTTGTTGGTATTTATATTGTATTTTTTATTTGTAATCCCAGGCCCCGGTCCCAACGGGCAGCCACAGGAGGAGTCATTGTGAATAAGAATGTGTTCTTAACTGACTTTCCTAGTTAAATGAAGGTTATAAAAATAAATAGTGTGGGTATGCGGTAACGGTAAAACGCCAGCCGATTACAATTAATACTTGTCCAAACAACTACAGGCTATTACATCATGAAATAACATTGCGGCTGAGATGCAGTAATATTATTTAATGGTGTAATTTGTCGTTGTTTGGACATGTATTAATTGTGATCGCGACTTGACTGGAAACCGGGTGGTATACGCTTCAAATTGCGTTGGGGTTTGAGGAAAACACTTACATTTTGTCAAGGCGGAGATGAGTGGCTCAGACGATCACTGACAAGGCGGAGATAAGTGTTGGAGACCGAGGCACAGGTGGTCAACAGTGGACGCATCAATTCAGGCTACAAGTGTAAACCTAATGAACATCGCAGATTGTCATTGCAGTACACGTAGGTGTTTTGTAACAGATGTATCTTTCAATTCATCAAATTGCGGTGCACTGTTGAGATTTTGATGCCGACGTTATTTTGTGAGTGGACACATGTGTGCCGGTAGTCTACAGGAGCGTCTTGTTTGACAATCTGATCGTGACTGGTTGTGTTTATGCCACATTAAAATGCATAGGCGGCGTGGCCATAAAGTTAAGCTTTTCCTGAAGTAAATTGAATTAAATTGTCAAAATGATATAGCCTAATTAGCTAAATTTAAAAAATGTAAATGTACAACTACACCAGAAAGCATGATTTGGCCACAGAAGATCATTAGCTTTTCTTTCTTTCTTTCTTTAGCTGTGGATGATTTTAAATCGCAAAGCCTACGGTCGGGAATTTGGCGGCGGGCGCTGCAAATGACACAGATTATGATTTGTGTGGTTTTGACATCAGTGAAAAGCAGAGACCCAGCCAGACATATCCCTATGCCAATATTTAAAAATACAATCACGGAGAAACTGTTTAGAAAACAAATGTCTTGCTGTAGCATGGACCAGCACCTAGCTTTAGGGTCTTTAGCCCGGAATGATTTTGGGTCAGCCCGAATCTTTTGCGCTGCTGTAATGGTGTAAAACAAATTGTAGTCGAATTTGTTTAATTGACCCTTTATTTAACTAGTCAAGTCAGTTAAGAACAAATTGTTATTTACAATGACTGCCTACACCGGCCAAACCCGGACGACACTGGGCCAATTGTGCGCCGCCCTATGGGACTCCCAATCACCGCAGGTTGTGATGCAGCCTGGATTCGAATCAGGGTGTCTGTAGTGATCCCTTAAGCATTGAGATGCTCCGGAGCCCAACTGTTGTCACCTGAATCCGCCACTTAGTTCATAGAGCGGTGGTTACTTGAAACTCGCGAAGTCTTCCGACTGTTATAATCAGGGTGTAGTGCTGCGGGTGCACAGCAAGGCGACGCTCCGACACTTCTCAATGGTGCTGTTCACAAAATCACTTCATGATTAAGTAGTAATCTACATAACAAACCGAATATAACAGCATGATAATGTCAGGCTACTGTTATACCAAAAACACAATGTCATTTCTTATGACAATTTATGGTTATTGTGCTGAAATGTGGCTGTGTTTATCTCCATGGGATTAGATGGATTAGTTAGGCCGGTTAGCCACCCGTGTTTACATTTTATTTAACCAGGCAAGTCAGTTAAGAACAAATTCTTATTTTCAATGACGGCCTAGGAACATCATTCAAGAAAATCGAAATACATATTCCCGTAAAACTAATTGGGATCAAATGGTTGACTGCATGCAGCATGGACGTTTCACCTGTAAAACGTGAAGAATTATCATTCGGGATTGACAGTGATGATGACCTAATTTATAATAAAGTAGGCCTAATTTGGTGTTTTAGGATTTAAAAAATAGAACATGTTCCTTTAGCCACTAACAGTATGTGTAGGCAATCGTGTAATTTGGAGATGCGTTGTATTTAGCCTACATTCTAACATTATTTTATCCAAAAGTCTTCATGTTGGTATCAACTTTCATTCAGAAATGATGTGTTAATAATAATGACAAAACAATGGTGCTCCGGTAGGCTACCTGCAACCTAAACAAACAGCACTACACCACTGTTTATAAGAAATGTAAAGCAGTTACCATGTGGTCAACTGATAATTCCAGCACCGTTTCGATTGGGAAGCGTCATTGCGCTGCTTTGAGAATCAAATCAATGTCAGATTTTTGTTTTCACTGAATCTCCGTTTGGATATTTGGTTACAATTAGACTGGGAAATGTCATCTAAATCGAGGTGAGTTCTCATGACCATTCGTCTAGCAACTGAAAGCAACGCAGATCTTCTCCACACACACATTAGTCCTATAGCCTACCTGATGAGCTTCCCTGATGTTTTTTCTGAAATGTTCATTACTTTTCTGATGCATTTCAGTCACTTAGCCTACGCATGCGAACACACATTTGCACACTTTCCCATTTTGGGCTCCCGAGTGGCGCAGCGGTCTAAGGCACTTGGTCTTAGTGCAAGAGGCGTCAGTATCACATCCAGCGGTGATTGGGAATCCCATAAGGCGGCGCACAATTGGCACAGCGTTTTTGAATGTGTACATAACAATAACATAACCAACGCCTGTGTGTTAGTGAGGATGATAAAAAAAATGGGTTCAACTGGCATGACGTCATCATAGTGGGCGTGGCATCCCGTGTAATGACGTATTTGTAGAGGCATAATGGTTCATGTAAAATTAAAGCGGTCTAAGGCACTATCTCAAGAGGCGTCACTATAGTACCTGGTTCAAATCCAGGCTGTATCACATCAAGCCGTGATTGGGAGTCCCACAGGGCAGCGCACATTTGGCCCAGCGTCTTTGAATGTGTACAACAACCAATGCCTGTGTGTTAGTGAGGATGATAAAAAAATGTGTTTAATTTGTATGACGTCATCATGGTGGGCGTGTCACCCCGTGTGATGATTTTGTCTGTAGAGGCATAATGGAATGTAAAATGACGTTGGGTTCTCAGGTAAATAATGTTAAGGTTATAAAAAACGAAGAAATTATATTCATAACATTTTGAAACGGGATGTCATTGTCAATCAAAGTTACTATAAATACATTTCTTAATGCTCAACTGTTTTTGAATATTGGCATTTTGAGAGTGTCGCAGTATGTCAACGCCTACTGTCAAACTGGGAATCTCCTCTAGGCCATTTTAGTGCTAAAAAAATATATATTTCGGGGGATTATGAAATGCATGTTTGCTTAACAGAAATACATATTATAAACAGGATCAAATGATTAATTTCATTTTCCTCAAATCTGCTATAGCAGCATTTTACTTAGAAAGATATTACCTCACCAACATAAAAAAAAACTAGCTATATTCATAACCATACAGGTGTATGATGACTAAAACGTTTATTTTGCTGTATTTTACAATAAAACAATACAAAACAATAAAATAGTTATTGCAATTGTTGAGGGGTAAGGTCTTTCTGGTTTCATTCTATAAAATTTCCATTAGTGTTTGTAGTCTTGAGCTGATAGGCCTAGATAAAGTTCCCTGTATTTTAATTATATGCTGTAATTACATACAGACTATCATATCATTATAATTAAGTATTATTATTATAATAACACATAATATTTATAATACATAATAATGATAATCACAATAACAATACATGATCATTCTTAATGTTCCACAAAAATAAATAATGTTTTAATACATTTCATTTGTATTAATAATAGAAGTTTATCATTCAACTATTGAAATTACTCATATATCCTTCTTTACAATACATAATTAACTGTCCCGCTTTTCCAACCAAAGTGTCCCAATTTGCCCTTATCGACTTAAAAAATGTAGTCTTCGCACAATTTGTGTTTGAAGAAGTAATTCAACCGGTGTTTAATATTTATATATTTATACATTTGTTTGTTTAGTGTAGTAGAGATTTTAAGCTATTTAGAATACTATCATGTTGGGGGTTAAGACAATGGGATGATTCTGTAAGGTGTTCCGGAAAACGAATTCTCAGAAAGTGTCCCACTTTACCAATAATATAAATTCTCTGCATCACTTCCAGCACCCCTTTCTGCTGCGCTATGTTCTCTTCCATGCGCTGTGCTCTCCCCAAAGCCTAATAAATGAATCAACAATTCTTATTAATTACATCCCTTGTGGTCAAGTAACAACAATATTTAAAATAATCTATCAGAAAGTAGCCTAGCCTACAATTACGAGAATCAATTCAGTATGACAATGAAGCCGATATTGGTTTCAGCTACATAGTTATTGAAACGATTACCTTTTGAAACAATAAAACAATATGTCAAATAAACTTTAAGCCTATTTTTTCTGTAACCTTTATTTAACTAGGCAAGTCAGTTAATAAATTCTTCTATAAAACGAAAGGTTGCAAGATCGAATCCCCGAGCTGACAAGGTAAAAATCTGTCGTTCTGCCCCTGAACAAGGCACTGTTCCTAGGCCGCCATTGAACATACGAATTTGTTCTTAACTCACTTGCCTAGTTAAATAAAGGTCAAATTAAAAAACAATGACGGCCTACACCGGTCAAACTCGGACGACGCTGGGCTAATTGTGCGCCGCCCTATGGGACTCCCAATCACGGCCGGATGTGATACAGCCTGGATCGAACCAGATACTATAGTGACACCTCTTGAGATAGTGCCTTAGACCGCTTCGCCATTCGGGAGCCCAAAATGTAAAAAGTGTGCACATGTGTGTTCGCATCGGTAGGCTAAGTGACTGAAATGCATCAGAAAAGTAATGAAAATTTCAGGAAAACATCAGGGAAGCTAATCAGGTAGGCTATATGACTAGTGTGTGTAGAGAAGATCTGCGTTGCTTTCATTTGCTAGACGAATGATCATGAGAACTCACCTCAATTTAGCTAATATTTCCCAGCCTAATTGAAACCAAATATCCAAACGGAGATTCAGTGAAAACAAAAATCTGACATTGATTTATCCATATGAGTTCTCTCATGCTTGTATCAAAGCAGCGCAATGACGCTTCCCATTCAAAACGGTGCTGGAATTAACAATTGACCACATGGCAATTGCTGTGCATTTATTACAACCAGTTACTGTTATTTTTTTAGGTAGCCTACCGGAGCACCATTGTTTTAAAATTAGTATTAACACATCATTTCTGAATGAAAGTTGATACCAACATGAAGACTTTTGGATAAAATGTTAGAATGTAGGCTAAATACAACGCATCATCCAAATTACACGATTGCCTACACATACTGTTAGTGGCTAAATGAACATGTTCTATTTTTTAAATCCTAAAACACCAAATTAGGCCTACTTTATTATAAATTAGGTCATCATCACTGTCAATCCCGAATGATAATTCTTCACGTTTTACAGGTGAAACGTCCATGCTGCATGCAGTCAACCATTTGATCCCAATTAGTTTTATGGGAATATGTATTTCGATCGTCTTGAATGATGTAAATAAGAGTGACTAACCGGCCTAACTAATCACACTGAGCACATGGAGTTAAACAGCCACCGCATGAGAAATACAATCCAACATTTCAGCACAATCATCCTAAATTGTCGTAAGAAATTACATGGTGTTTTTGGTATAACAGTAGCCTGACATTATCATGCTATTGTATTCGGATTGTTATGTTGAATCCTTATTAATCATTAAGTGATCTTGCGAGACATGGCACAATTCTGAGAAGTTTGGAGCGTCGCTCTGCTGTGCACCCGCAGCACCACAATCCTAATTATAACATTCGGGAAGACTTCGGGAGTTTCATGTAACTACAGCTCTATGAACTAAGAGGCGCATTCCGGCGGCACATTTTTTTTATAACCATTGCAGCAACGTTAAAGATTCCGGACTGACTCAAAAACCAGGTCCTGCTGATGTCCATTGTACAGAAATATACATTTGTTGTCCAAACAGCGTCTCCGCGATTGTATTTTTAAATATAGCGATATGCCTGGCTGGGTCTCAGTCGCAACTCAACAATAATACATTTTTCATTTGCAGCCCGCTTCCCAAATTGCGGGCCCTGCCGGCTCGGCTGTAGGAGTAAAACTATCCACAGCTTTTTAAAGAAGCTAATGATCCTCTGTGGCCAAATCATGCTTTCTGGTGTAGTAGCTTATTTTGAATGATTTCAAATATTTATGTATAGACAGGAGTTAGCTAATTAGGCTATCATTTTGGCAATTTAATTCAATTTACTTTAGGAAAAGCTTAACCTTATGGACACGCCGCCAATGCATTTTAATGTGGCATAAACAAAACCAGTCATGATGTTTTCATCTGGTGCATGACGACTTTTTAGTCATCATACACCTGTATGGTTATGAATATAACTACGATTTTTTTTTAAATGTTGGTGAGGTAATATCTTTAAGTAAAATGCAGCTTTAGCAGATTTGAAGAAAATTAAACATATGATCCTATTTAGAAAATGTATTTAATTTTTTTCTGCATTAAAATGGCCTAGGGGTTCCCAGTTTGACAGTAGGCGGTTGACGTACTGCGACACTCAAAATATCAATATTCTAAAAAAGTTGAGTAGTAACAAAACCATTTAGTCATTTTTATTTACAATGACATCCCATTACAAAATATCTTGTAATGAGAAACTGAATATCCTTTCTTAGTTTTTATAACCTTAACATTATTTACCTTAGAACCCAATGTCATTTTACATACCATCTTGGCTCTACAGACACGTCATTACACGGGATGCAACGCCCACCATGATGACGTCATACCAAATGAACCCATTTTTATCACCACATGCTCCCTCACTAACACAGACATTGGTTGTTGTACACATTTAAAGAATCCATTACAAAGCTTATGTGTCCCACTTTGCCAGGTGTCCCACTTAACCAATACTCAGCCTACTCATGTCTCTATAAATAAATGACATAATTGAAAATACTACACCAGCATAATTTAGCATAATTTAAATTAATTGCTGTAGATGGTGTTTTGCCAACAGTCGTGAATCACGCAATTGGGCAGCCGTGCAAATATAAAACAGCTGGTTGTTGAGTTGTGGCTGTCAATTAACAGCACGTGGTATCTGGAAGTTTTGGCAATTTTTCAAAATACAATTGAGGGAAGAATCTGTATGAATAGGGGAGTGGCACTGGAAAGGTGATGGACTGTAATTTCCTCATACTTTAGGCCTGAGATCTGTGGGTCCACTCTTTTCATTGGTCTATACTATTGGTTGCATTTAAGACATTGGTCATTCGTTTTATTGATCTCAGTATGTACATTTAAGAGTAGCTTGTCATTTTGATCATTTGTGTGGTATAAAAAATATGAATGTAATGTCTCCAGTCATGTAAAATGATGTAGAATTGCAGGAAATTATTTAGAAAAGGCACATTTATTTCTCAGACCTACAAACCCCTCAGCACCTGGTCTTCAGGACTGAGCCCCGAATGTTACGAAACTATGGTGACGGCCCTGTCCAACCCTGCTATCCTAATGGACTCACCTCTTCTTCAGTGTGCCGTAGAAGATGAGTAGGAGAGATCCAGCTGCCAACACTGGTTTACCTGGGAGAGGACGACTAACAGATGAAGACATCTTCTACTCACATCAAAACATTTAACCTACAACCCTGGTGAAGGTGACCACCTACAGAAGTTGACTAGTTGAGAGTGCTTAATGCAGGACTGACTGGGACCAGAAATCAGCCCAGGGATTTACTAACACACCAGCCCACTTTTTTCCTCAAGGCCCCTATTGTTAGGCCAAATATAAACCAGCATATCTGACAATGAATAATCATCATGTAGAACGGCCCAATAGGAGAAATATAAACCAGCCCATCTGACATTTGCCCGACCTACATTATGGCCGGTCTATTCTGCCTTAATTAAATGGATATCTTACCTGCTACACTGAGATGCACAGTTGCAGAGTCAAGTGGTCTGTATTGATTCTCAGCCTTACAGAAGTACTGCCCGCTGTCCTCATTGCTGATGTTAAGGATGATGTAACTCTGCCCTGATCCTGTTTCTGAGAACCCCGTCTGTTCTTCATTCTTCTTGTACCAGGTGTATTTGTCCACTGGTGGCTTGGCATCACTGCTGCAGGTCAGAGTCACTGATCTGCCCTCCACTATTTCACCAGAGTGACTGACTGTGACTGACACTGAGGTGTTCTTTGGGAAGTCTGGAGGAGAAAATGAAGAGAGTTTGTGACATCTAGATTAACACCCACAGCTCATGTTGTGGTGACATTGAGCTGTTCATGGCGTGTTATTTAGCACATGCTGACTGGGGTCCTTCCACTCCAGAGGGGGTTACGATGAAGCAGGGTCGATGAGTTAGCCAGCTAACTAAATATTCTAAAATAATGTTTTATTCATAGAAAACAAGCTTAAAATGACATGGTCTAATTGACTGAACAACCAAAAACACACATTGAAGTTTAGCTTTCTTAATGAATCAGAACATCAATGGTTATTTCTAGTTGTTTATCAAAGTTAGCTGTAGTATACCCCTTTGTTGTTTTTCAAGCTAATGCTAAGATGTAGGTCAGTAAACAAAGCCATATTTGGGTCGCTGACTCTCAGAACTAATAGATGATTTGATAGTGACATATAAGAGATGAAATTCATACATTTCTAATATCCTCTCTATACACTACTTACATCCCACTACAAGGATCACTGCCGGACCAGGGGAATCCTCTCTGCCGCTCACCGCACAGGAGTAGCTGTTTGCATCTTCCCTGCCTACCGGGTCTAGTTCCAGGTAGTTGGCTATAACCTTGACCTTGTTGGTATAGGTCAAAGGCTGTTTGTCCCTGTACCAGGTGTAGGTGGGATTCTCGCTGATGAAGCAGGAGCCACAGGTCAGGACGGCCCACTCGGCATCCACAACTAGGTCAGGGGTCAAATCAACATGGAGCCCTGGGTAGAGTGATTTCAAACAAAATAGCTTTATTCGATCAAGTCAATCCAGCAAAATAACAGACAGTAACATAAAACATAATATATTCTCCTCCCAAAGCTTCCAGAAGATTCTTTTGTTTTCTTAAAATTACAGATGAAGCCAATGCTTTTTTCAACGGTAGTCATTTGCTGACGGATGACGGACAGAGGAAATGATTGTCAGTCAAAAACAGCATGTGCTTTTGTTGGCCTAAAAAAACCTTGTGCATATGCAACTTGTCAGAAAATAGCTGTCTTGAGTTGAATATTTGTCGGACAAAAACGGACAATGATTAATAGATAATACTATTTTATCTGTATTCATGTGGATGAATTCATGCCGTGGCCTTACCTGTCATATTTAACCTTACTCCTGGATTCCTCATCCACCCCCTAGCAATGACATCAGTCCCAAACAGGAAGCTGTAGGTGTCTGAATCGCTCTCTCAGGTCTGTGATTCTCAGTGTGGAAGAGCAGGGCATGGTCACAGAAGAGACCTTTAAGTAGCAGACTCTCTTGGGGGTGTAAGTCACACATCAGGATGCTGAATTGTAATTCCATCATAAATTAATTGACACTGAAGATGCTCACACTCTATATACTATGGGATGTTAACCTCGTGGTTAATGTGTTGACTTACATTCTCAACACTACAGGAAGGTGCGGAGGAGTATCTCTGTCTAAAGCCCTTTTGTGGGCCTGGCTCCCCAGTGGGTGACCCTAAGCCCTCCCAGGCTCACCCATGGCTGTACCCCATGCCCAGTCATGTTAATCCATAGATTAGGGCCTAATGAATTCATTTAAATTGACTGATTTCCTTTTAATGAACTGTAGCTCAGCAAAATCTTAGAAATTGTAGCAGTTTACGTATATATTTTTGTTCAGTATACTTAATGGTGAATCTCTCCTGATTTGTACTTAATGTTGAATCTCTTTGAATTCTAGATCTTCCACTTAAGTACTCTGGAGGAGCGCTTCTCTCGCCTGTGGACAGTGTCAACGCTGTCAGGGCTCTCTCCATGAGGATGTACTCTGTACCAGGTACACACAACTGGTATACAGGTGTGTTTTATTGAAGTTACTTTTCAGGTACATCGTTAATGTGACTCCCAGAGTGTAATGTTCAGGTACATCGTTAATGTGACTCCCAGAGTGTAATGTGCAGGTACATTGTTAATGTGACTCCCAGAGTGTAATGTTCAGGTACATCGTTAATGTGACTCCCAGAGTGTAATGTTCAGGTACATCGTTAATGTGACTCCCAGAGTGTAATGTTCAGGTACATCGTTAATGTGACTCCCAGAGTGTAATGTTCAGGTACATCGTTAATGTGACTCCCAGAGTGTAATGTTCAGGTACATCGTTAATGTGACTCCCAGAGTGTAATGTTCAGGTACATCGTTAATGTGACTCCCAGAGTGGAATGTTCAGGTACATCGTTAATGTGACTCCCAGAGTGTAATGTTCAGGTACATCGTTAATGTGACTCCCAGAGTGTAATGTTCAGGTACATCGTTAATGTGACTCCCAGAGTGATGTCAAGCTCCAAGTTTTGTTTTACAAGCTAAAGATAACTTCGGTAAATAAATAGGTGACATTTCCGAAATGGGAGATCAAATCACATCAAATCAAATTTTATTTGTCACATACACATGGTTAGCAGATGTTAATGCGAGTGTAGCGAAATGCTTGTGCTTCTAGTTCCGACAATGCAGTAATAACCAACAAGTAATCTAACTAACAATTCCAAAACTACTGTCTTATACACAGTGTAAGGGGATAAAGAATATGTACATAAGGATATGAATGAGTGATGGTACAGAGCAGCATAGGCAAGACACAGTAGCTGATATCGAGTACAGTATATTCATATGAGATGAGTATGTAAACAAAGTGGCATAGTTAAAGTGGCTAGTGATACATTTATTACATAAGGATGCAGTAGATGATATAGAGTACAGTATATACGTATGCATATGAGATGAATAATGTAGGGTAAGTAACATTATATAAGGTAGCATTGTTTAAAGTGGCTAGTGATATATTTACATCATTCCCATCAATTCCCATTATTAAAAGTGCTGGAGTTGAGTCAGTGTCATTGACAGTGTGTTGGCAGCAGCCACTCAATGTTAGTGGTGGCTGTTTAACAGTCTGATGGCCTTGAGATAGAAGCTGTTTTTCAGTCTCTCGGTCCCAGCTTTGATGCACATGTACTGACCTCGCCTTCTGGATGACAGCGGGGTGAACAGGCAGTGGCTCGGGTGGTTGATGTCCTTGATGATCTTTATGGCCTTCCTGTAGCATCGGGTGGTGTAGGTGTCCTGGAGGGCAGGTAGTTTGCCCCCGGTGATGCGTTGTGCAGACCTCACTACCCTCTGGAGAGCCTTACGGTTGAGGGCGGTGCAGTTGCCATACCAGGCGGTGATACAGCCCGCCAGGATGCTCTCGATTGTGCATCTGTAGAAGTTTGTGAGTGCTTTTGGTGACAAGCCGAATTTCTTCAGCCTCCTGAGGTTGAAGAGGCGCTGCTGCGCCTTCCTCACGATGCTGTCTGTGTGAGTGGACCAATTCAGTTTGTCTGTGATGTGCATGCCGAGGAACTTAAAACTTGCTACCCTCTCCACTACTGTTCCATCGATGTGGATGGGGGGGGGTGTTCCCTCTGCTGTTTCCTGAAGTCCACAATCATCTCCTTAGTTTTGTTGACGTTGAGTGTGAGGTTATTTTCCTGACACCACACTCCGAGGGCCCTCACCTCCTCCCTGTAGGCCGTCTCGTCGTTGTTGGTAATCAAGCCTACCACTGTTGTGTCGTCCGCAAACTTGATGATTGAGTTGGAGGCGTGCGTGGCCACGCAGTCGTGGGTGAACAGGGAGTACATGAGAGGGCTCAGAACGAATATAGATGCTCTATATTCACTTAATAGGCAGTGCAGGAATCCTTTAATGCACCTAAAAGTGCAATGTCTGTACCAGCAGCATACACTGACATTGGACAGTTACCACAGACCCACATCAACATATGTTACACAGACCCACTCTGAAATACACGTGAATGGTTTTCCCCTCACCAGAAGCCAAATGTCGACAAGCAACACTGCCATGAACGCACGGAAAGTGATTTTTCTGTGTCACAATTTGACAAATCTGTCAAGAATGAGAGAATTAAACAGGTTTTAAATCAACTTGTGAATTTTATTGAATGTTTGTTCTCTCCTTGATGTAACAACATGAAACGAATTAGAGAATTATTGTCAATGATTTATTAACAGCTGGATGACAGTGTTCCCCAATGTGTTCTGGATCTCTTCACACTGGGGACAGGTCACATGGACACCTCACTGCAGGAAGAGAGAGAGAGCGACATAAAATCCATGTACACAAACAAGTGGTCAGTTAAAATTGGCAAAAAACAGGGACAGGGGGAGGGGTGAGACAAAGGGGTGGGGGGGAGGGGTGAGACAGGGAGGAAGCTTAAGCCCCACCCACTTCAACATATATATCAATGAATTGGCGAGGGCAGTAGAAAAGTCTGCAGCACCTGGCCTCACCCTACTAGAATCTGAAGCCAAATGTCTGTTTGCTGCTGATCTGGTACTTCTGTTCCCAACCAAAGAGGGCCTACAGCAGCACCCATCTTCTGCACAGATCCTGCCAGACCTGGGCCCTGACAGTAAATCTCAGTAAGACAAAAATAAATGCAGAATTAGGTTGATACCCGCTAATGATCAAAATCCAGAAAAGAGCCGTGAAATTCTACAACCACCTAAAAGGAAGTGATTCCCATACATTCCACAACAAAGCCATCACCTAGAGAGAGATAAGCAAGCTGGTCCTGGGGCTCTGTTCACAAACACAAACATAATAAAAATAGCATCAATAGGAAAGTATACCAGTTTCATTTGAGGACCAGGATGTTGACAACTGTGCCATACAGATTGCAAAATAGTTGGGTAGAGATTTCTGATGTACTGATTCCATGGTACAGGGTGTATGAGTTGATATATAAAATGACGCAAGATTCAAGACTTCGTGCTTTTCAGCTAAAATGACATAGAATTCTTGCCACCAACAAAATGTTGAATATTTGGGGCATAAAATCATTGAAGCTCTGCAGATTTTGTTGTAATACAGAATCAATAGACCATTTAGTTTGGTATTGCCCTCATGTAGCCCGTTTCTGGTCTCTGGTTCAGGAACGGCTGAAAATGCATAGCATTGATGTAAAATTGACCCTAGAAATAGTACTGTTAGGAGATCTGGAGAGACCGGGTCAGTAAATTATTACTCTTAGTAAACGTATTTATCTTCAACTCGCAATCTGTGGATGCTCTTCGATTAGATAGAAAATGTATGTTAAACATCACAGCATAGTTGAAAGATGTTGCATAGAAATCCGAAGAGGGTGGCCAGCAGAGATAAGTGGGATGGGCTAAGGGAAGCTGAGGGTTGGGATGTGGAATTAGAGACAAGTGGGAGTAGAGTTGCTGTGCGGGAGATTGATCATCATTCTAAGATATGAGTAAAAAAGTATGTTTGAATGACACTGAGGGGCAGTGTTTTTACAGCTAATGCCGGCTTGCCTGTGTAACGGATGTGAAATAGCTAGCTTAGTTAGCGGTGGTGCGCGCTAAATAGCGTTTCAATCGGTGACGTCACTTGCTCGGAGACCTTGAAGTAGTGGCTTTTGTGGAGCGATGGGTAACGATGCTTCGTGGGTGTCAGTTGTTGATGTGTGCAGAGGGTCCCTGGTTCGCGCCCGGGTATGGGCGAGGCTGATGTGTAGGTGTTTGTACACATGCATTTACACACATTCTCATTCAAATAAACTCATACAAAACACATACATGTAATAGTGCCAGACATATACAGTTGGCATTGCTATTATGATTTTAGTTGTCCTTGTTGTCCTTTTTGTTTTTTGCATTGTTGTTTTCAGTCTCTCTTTCTCTCTTTAGTTAATTTTCTTGGTTGTTGGTGCATTGGGAGGTTCTTGGGGGTGGGGAATGGATTTTTTTTATTTCACCTTTATATAACCAGGTAGGCAAGTTGGAACAAGTTCTCATTTACAATTGCGACCTTGCATTGTGTGTGTGTGTGTGTGTGTGTGTGTGTGTGTGTATATATATTTTTTTAGAAAGCAACGTCAACATTATGACCAGGAATACGACTTTCCAGAAGCAGATCCTCTCTTCGGGCCACCACCCAGGACAATGGATCAAATCCCAGCAGCTGACAAAACCAACTGCAATGCAGAAGGGGCAGATGGAGTGGTCTTCTGGTCAGGCTTCATAAACGGACACATTGGCAAGTAGAATACTCGGGAGCGGGGAGCGATGTCCAGTCACTAGACAACATTAGAGCGAGGGTTGTCTTCCAGAGAGACAGAGACTAACATTCTGTGTCACTGAAACATGCCTCTCAGGATAAGTTGTCGGAATCGGTCCACCCACCAGGCTTCTCCATGCATCGTGCCAACAGAGATAAACACCTCTCTGGGAAGCGGAAGGGCGGGGTAGTATGATTTATCATTAACAACTCATGGTGTGATTAAAACACACAGGGACTCAAGTCCTTCTGCTCACCCAACCTAGAATTCCTTACAATCAAATGCAGGCCATTCTCCCTACCAAGATAATTCTTGTCAGTTGTAGTCACAGCTGTGTACATCCCCCCCCTCCCCCTCAAGCGAACACCAAGACGGCCCTCAAGGAACTTCACTGGACTCTATGTGAAATGGAAACTATATACCCGGAGGCTGCATTTACTGTAGCTGGGGATTTTAACAAAGCAAAGGTGAGATCAATGTTGCCTAACTTTATCAGCATATTGATTGCACGACACTTAGGGCTAATACTCTCAACCACTGCTACTCTAACTTCCGCGATGCATACAAAGCCCCCTCTTCAGCAAATCCGACCCCATCTTGCTCGTCCCAGCCTATAGGCAGAAACTCAAACAGGATGTACCAGTGGCGAGAACCAGTCAACGCTGGTCTGACCAATTGGAAGTCAAGCTCCAAGACTGGAATATGTTCCGGTCAGCCTCTGAGAATGACATTGATCTATATGCTGACTCGGTGAGTGAGTTTATAAATAAGTGCATTGGAGATGTCGTACCCACGGTGACTATTAAAAACTACCCTAACCAGAAACCGTGGATGGATGGCGGCATTCGTGAAAAACTGAAAGCGTGATCCACTGCATTTTACCATGGATAGAGGTCTGGTAATATGGCTGAATATAAACAGTGTAGTTATTCCCGCCGCAAGGCAATCAAACAAGCTAAATTCCGATACAGAGACAAGGTGGAGTCTCAATTCAACGGCTCAGACAAGATGTGGGTCTACAGGAAATAATGGACTACAAAAAGAAAACCAGCCACGTCACGGACACCGACGTCTTGCTTCCAGACAAACACCTTTGTGCGCTTTGAAGATACAGTGCCACTGTTGCGACTCGCTAACAAAGACTGCGCGCCCCCCCGCCTTCTCAGTGGCTGATGTGAGTAAAACATTTAAACATGTTAATCGTCGCAAGACTGCTGGCCCAGGCGGCATCCCTAGCGTCCTCAGAGCATGCGCAGACCAGCTGGCTGGTGTGTTTACAGACATATTTAATCGCTCCCTATCCCAGTCTGTTGTCCCCATATGCTTCAAGATGCCTACCATTGCCTTATTGGGTACAGGAACAAAGATAACTGAACTAAATGACTACCGCCCCGTAGCACTCACATCTGTCATCATGGAATGCTTTGAGAGGCTATTCAAGGATCATATCACAGCCACATTACCGGGCACCCTAGACCCACTTCAGTTTGCATACCGCCCCAACAGGTCCACAGATGATGCAATCGCACTGCACACTGCCCTATCCCATCTGGACAAAAGGAATACCTATGTAAGAATGCTGTTCATTGACTACAGCTCAGTATTCAACAATATAGTACCCTCCAAGCTCATCATCAAGCTGGAGGCCTTGGGTCTGAGCCCCTCCCTGTGCTACTGGGTCCTGGACGTTGACGGGCCACACCCAGGTGGTGGAGATAGGAAACCATCTCCACTTTGTTGACCCTCAAAACTGGGGCCCCACAAGGTTGTGTGCTCTGCCCTCTCCTGTACTCCCTGTTCACCCATGACTGCGTGGCCAATGCATGCCTCCAACTCAATCATCAAGTTTGCGGACGACACAACAGTAGTGGGCTTGATCACCAAGAAACGACGAGACAGCCTACAGGGAGGAGGTGAGGGCACTCTGAGTGTAGTGTCAGGAAAACACTCACTCAACCTCAACAAAAGGAGAAGATCGTGGTCTTCAGGAAACAGCAGAGGGAGCACCGCCCTATCCACATCGAAGGGACAGCAGTGGAGAAGGTGAAAAGTTAAGTTCCTCGGCGTACACATCACAGACCAACTGAAATGGTCCAACCAGAGGCTGAAGAAATTTGGCTTGTCAACCAAAACCCGAACAAACTCTTAAAGATGCACAATCGAGAGCATCCTGTCGGGCTGTATGACAGCCTGGTACGGCAACTGAACCGCCCTCGACCGCAAGGCTCTCGAGGGTAGTGCAGTCTGCACAACGCATCACTGGGGGCAAACTATCTGCCCTTCCAGGACACCTACAGCACCCGGTGTCACAGGAAGGTCAAAAAGATCAAGGACAACAACCACCTGAGCCACTGCCTGTTCACACCGCTATCATCCAGAAGGCAAGGTCAGTACAGGTGCATCAAAGCTGGGACCGCGAGATAGAAGCTGTTTCTCAATCTCAAGGCCATCAGACTGTTAAACAGCAATCACTACCTCAGAGGCTGCTGCCTACACTGAGACCCAATCACTGGACACTTACATTGATCACTAGTCACTTTAAAACAATGGCACTTTAAATAATGCCACTTTAATATTGTTTACATATCTTACATTACATGTATATACTGTATTTTATACCATCTACTGCACCTTGCCTATGCCACTTGGCCATCCATATACTTATATGTACATATTCTCATTCACCCCTTTAGATGTGTGTATTAGGTAGTTGTTGGGAATTGTTAGATATTACTGCACTGTTTGAGAGTTTAACAACAACTTCTCCTTTACACAGGAAACTTTGGTCTGAAAGTTTCTTCCTGCGCTGCTGATGGCTTTTTCAGTCTGCAATGGTTTTATTTATTTAACTGAACAAGTCAGTTAAGAACAAATTCTTATTTGCAATGATGGCCTAGGAACAATAGGTTAACTTGACATGCTCAGAACGACAGATTTGTTTTACCTTGTCAGCTCAGGAATTCGATCCACCAACCTTTCAGTTCCTGGCCCTTTGCTCTAACCACTAGGCTTCCTGACACCCCAATACCTTTTTCCTCACAGCCATTTATAGAAAGTGGAAGAGTTACAAGTTTATACCTTTGTTCCAATGTTGATGTTGATGTCACCTCCTACTGTGGAGTTGATCTCTGGGGCAATTACAATGCTTCCACCCTGCACTGTGATGGTAGACTGGGGATTGTAGGTTGGTCTGTGCAGGGGAGAGAGAGGGGGAGAAAGAGGTAACCCTGTGTCCTTACCCTGGTATTACAAGGTAAAATTCTGACCTCAAACATTTAATCGAAATCGTCCTCACTTTTGTTGACAGGGCATTTCTCCACCAATGAGACGGTTGTCCTCTGCTATCCTCCCTTCAGTGTCTCCCTTTTTTCTTCCACAAGACAAACTCTCTTTCGAGAAAGTGGTAGTGTCCCCATCTTCTCTCCTCCCTTTGAAGCAAATGCACCACATTTCTTTCTCTCACGTCTCAATCTATGGAACATGACTGAACTCATGAGAACATATTTTGGTCTCACTTTAAACAAAGTACAACTTTAAGGCTTTATATAGTGTACATAAAGCCTTCATAAGCACTCCATAAATGCTTCACAAATCTAAGCATATTTCATACTTTATAAAATGGTGTATAAAGGGTGACAATTTCCACTGTAGGGTGAAATGCCAAATGTTACAAAGCACTAGGTATGTTCATACACTATTTTAGAGTATGACATATTTCCTAAATCTCTTTGAAGCTTCAAAGTATTTCAAATCCATCCCAGTTTGATAAATTGTCAAGTACACAGAAATAGGTTCAACAAAGATTTACTCCAAATATTACACCAAAACGAATCTAATGTAATTAAGGGAAATTCTTACCTTCTATGATAAATTGACCGTGTAGTGTGAAATATGGTGAGGATGTGACTGCGTTGGAAGGTTAAAACCTGAGAACCCCTCCCTCTGACGTTTAGGCACATCGTTGCGCAAAAAAAAAAAAAAAAAAAAAAAAAAAAAAAAAAAAAAAAAATATTCAGAAATTCTAAATCGAAAGTATATACACATATATTATTAGGCTATACGTAAAGACCAGATTCAATTGAGAATATAGCGTGACAATATTGTAAAATGCATGTAAAAATGTGAATTCGAGACTGCACAACAGAGCCAGCACAGAGAGCAGAGCCTTCCCTTTGATGCGACTTTTTTCAAATCATTCGTCGCATCTCGCAGCCTTTATGCATTAGACTTCAACATGTAGGCAAACATTTGCGTCACAACTAAAGTTGCATACGTAACTCTAAATGAAGCATATAGGAGGACACGTTTCTTCGTTAACCGCTCAACACAGAATAGCTGCATGTGCGCACTCCCTTAAATCGTTTGGGGAAAAATATAATTTATTTTTTAAGTAAACTATGTTCAATTTTGTTTTTACTATAAAATAATACCACATATAAGCACATCTTTCCTGCTAAATGAACTAGTGGCCCACAGCCATATGGCATAGCCAGATCAGGGCCTAACATAACGACATGTCAGAATATGATTCTGTTGTTCTGACACAGGCTACATTTTCTTCATGTCATAATGTTTCTTTAGACCCGCCTAAAATAAGTAAAAGATTGATTGTGACGGTGTGAGCTATATCAAATGGATTAGTCTTTTTAAAATGTAGATATTCCAAAGGTCTGCGTCAGTGGCTTGTAAGATATGTGTTGAAGCCAGGAGACGCTAACCCTGTTTTATGTTAATTAACTGTCAGTTTTGACTGGAAACCGGGAGGTATACGCTCCAAATTGCGTTGTGGTTTGAGGAGAACACATACATTTTGTCAAGGTGGAGATGAGTGGCAGAGAATCACGGATAAGGCGGAGAGGAGTGTCGGAGACCGAGGCACGGGTGGACATTGGACGCATCAATTCAGGCTACAAGTGTAAGCCTAATGACAATCGCAGAATGTCATTACAATACACATAGGTGTTTTGTAACAGATGTCGATTTCAATTCATCAAATTTTAGGTGCACAGTGGACTGTTGGGGTTTGGATGCTGTAATTATTTTGTGAGTGGATGAATGTGCGCGGTTAGCCTACAAGAAGAGCGTCTTCGTTAAGTGATTGTTTATGAAACATTAAAAGACAGAGGCGGCGTGTCCATAAGGTTAAGCTGAGATTTTCCTAAAGTAAATGTAATTAAATTGCCAAAATGACATAGCTAATTAGCTTACTCGTGTCGATATATTTATGAAATCATTCTAAATGAACTACTACACCAGAAAGCATGATTTGGCCACAGAGGATCATTAGCTTTTCTTTTTTTAAAAGCTGTGGATTGTTTTAAATCGCATAGCCTTCAACAGTGCTGCAAATGACAAATAAATTATTGTCGAGTTGCGACTGTCAGTGAAAAGCAGAGAGCCAGCCAGGCATATCGCAACATTTAAAAATACAATCGCGGAGAAACTGTTTGGACAACAAATGTCTATTGCTGTAGCATGGACATCACCAGGACCTGGCTTTCGGGGCTTTAGCCCCGAATAAGTTTGCGTCAGCCCCGAATCTTTTCGTTCCTTCAACGGTGTAAAAAAAAAAAGAAAGTTAAATGTATATATTTTTTTAATTAGAAAAATACTGAACGCGCCTCTTAGTTCATAGAGCGGTGCTTACATGCAACTCCCGAAGTCTTCCAACTGTTATAGTCAGGAGAATGGTGCCATGTCTCGCCAGATCACTTCATGATTAATTTGTAATCTACATAACAAACCGAATATAACAGCATGATAATGTCGGGCTACTGTTATGCCAAAAACGCCATGTAATTTATTTTAAAAATACACAACAAACCGAATATAAAGTAGGCCTAATTTGGTGTTTTAAAATTTAAAAAATATAATTTTCCTTTAGCCACTTACAGTATGTGTAGGCAATCGTGTAATTTGGATGATGCGTTGTATTTAGCCTACATTCTAACATTATTTTATCCAACATGAAGACTTGTTATCAACTTTAATTCAGAAATGATGTCTTAATAGTAATTTAAAAACAATGGTGCTCCGGTAGGCTACCTAAAACTGGTTGTAATAAATGTAAAGCAATTGCCATGTGGTCAATTGTTAATTCCAGCACCGTTTTAATTGGGACAGAGTCATCGCGCTGCTTTGAGACAAGCATGAGAACTCATATGGATAAATCAATCAATGTCAGATTTTTGTTTTCACTGAATCTCCGTTTGGATATTTGGTTTCAATTAGGCTGGGAAATGTTAGCTAAATTGAGGTGAGTTCATGATCATTCGTCTAGCAACTAAAAGCAACGCAGATCTTCTCCACACACACACACAAGTCCTATAGTCTACCTGATGAGCTTCCCTGATGTTTTTCTGAACTTTTGATGCATCTCACACATTTGCACCCTTTCCCATTTTGGGCTCCCGAGTGGCGCAGCGGTCTAAGGCACTTCGTCTTAGCGCAAGAGGCGTCAGTATCACATCCAGCGGTGGTTGGGAATCCCATAAGGCGGTGCACAATTGGCACAGCGTTTTTGAATGTGTACAATAACATAACCAACAACCAATGCCTGTCTGTTAGTGAGGAAGCATGTGAGGATGATAAAAATAAATGGGTTCAATTGATATGGCGTCATGGTGGGCGTGACATCCCGTGTAATGACGTGTTTGTAGAGGCATAATGGTAAAATTACATTAAGGTTATAAAAAACTAAGAAAAGATATTCAGTGTCTCATTACAACATATTTTGTAATTGTCAATGAAAATGACTGTAAATGGTTCTTACTACCTGGGGTGGCAGGTAACCTAGTGGTTAGAGCCCCGAGCTGATAAGGTAAAAATCTATCCGTCTGCCCCTGTCCCTGAACAAGGCTGTTTACCCATTGTTCCCCAGTAGGCCGTCATTGTAAATAAGAATGTTCTTAAATGACTTGCCTAGTGTAACAGTACTCTTCTTGCGTTGTGTACAATCAGTCATCGACACGGAACTCCAATATGTAGCACCAGTCATGTAGCTTTATTCTGTTAGGAACGGCACAAAATTGCACGTCATGCAATGCACGTCTCACCATCCAACTCTGCACTCACGCACTGTACAAAATATATGAACCCCCCCCACACCAGACACAGTAAGTTGCTAGCTAGTACTGGCGGGAATTCTTTACAACAAAATGCACAACAAATATTCTCCAAAAACCACTGCATCTTATGTGTGATGTTCGAATAACATTTACAAACAATTTGATATAAATTGTACATTTAAATCACTTGAGAGTATAAGAATCGCTTTTGATGTACAGTGCTTGGCAACCAACAACTTACCGCTGGTTTGGTGCTTGTTCACTGGGATGATTCTAACTGGAACATCCCCCCTCGTAAGCAAGCTACGCAAACCAGCCAATAAGATGCCATGTTGAGTAGGTGAAGGCAAGACAAACTCAAACCAAAAACCCATTGGCTTAACAATAAAGTGGCTGGGGTTTTTCCTAGCCACCGTGCTTCTACACCTGCATTGCTTGCAGGTGTACTCTCAAAATGTCAATATTTTAAAAAGTTGAGAGTAGTAAGAAAACCATTTAGTCATTTTGATTGACAATGACATCCCATTACAAAATATGTTGTAATGAGACAGTAATTATCATTTTATTTCTCTAACCTTGACATTGGGTTCTGAGGTAAATAATATTATTTTACATAGCATTATGCCTCTAGAAACACGTCATTACACGGGATGCCACGCCCATCGTGATGACGTCATACCCACTGAACCCAGTTTTTTTATCATCCTTACTAACACACAGGCGTTGGTTGTTGGTTATGTTGATGTACACATTCAAAGATATCCATTACAAAGCTTGTGTGTCCCACTTTGCCAGGTGTCCCACTCACCCTACTCCTGTCTCTATAAATGACATAATTGAAAATACTACCCAAGCATAATTTAGCCACAGTTGTAAACACTGGTTTACCTGGTAGAGGACGACTACCAGATAAAGACAACTTCTACTCACATCAAAAGATTTAACTGACAACCCTGGTGAAGGTGACCACCTTCAGAAGATGACAAGTTGAGAGTGCTTAATGCAGGACTGACTGGGACCAGAAATCAGCCCAGGGATTTACGAACACACCGGGCCACTTTTTACTAACACACCGGGCCACTTTTTACTAACACACCGGCCCACTTTTTACTAACACACCGGCCCACTTTTTACTAACACACCGGCCCACTTTTTTCCTGAAGGCGTCTATTACGTGCCAAATAATGATCATTTAGACCGGCCCACTAGGAGAAATATAAACCAGCGCATCTGACATTTGCCCGACCTACAGTATGGCCGGTCTATTCTGCCTTAATTAAATGGATATCTTACCTGCTATACTGAGATGCACAGGTGCAGAGTCAAGTGATCACTGCCGGACCAGGGGAATCCTCTCTGCCGCTCACCACACAGGAGTAGCTGTCTGAATCCTCCCTGCCTACCGGGTCTAGTTCCAGGTAGTTGGCCATAACCTTGACCTTGTTGGTATAGGTCAAAGGTTGTGTCCCTGTACCAGTTGTAGGTGTGATTCTCGCTCATGAAGCAGGAGCCACAGGTCAGGACGGCCCACTCACCGTCCACAACTAGGTCAGGGGTCAAATCAACACGGAGCCCTGGGTAGAGTGGGGGTCATTTTGATTTGATTTCAAACAAAATAGCTTTATTAGATCAAGTCAATCCAGTAAAATAACAGACAGTAACGTAAAGCAAAATAGAGTCTCCCCCCAAAGCTTCTCCTCTTATTGTGTCCTTAAATTACGGAGTAATCCGTGCTTTTGTTGGTCTTTGTGTGAATACAACTCGTCCGAAAATAGCTGCCTTAAGTTGAACATTTGATGGAGAAAAATGGACAATGATGAATGGATAATAGGATTTTATCTGTATTCACATGGATTAATTAATTCTGTTGATTTACCTGTCACATTTAACCCCTGGATTCCCCGTCCACCCCCCAGAAGTGACGTCAGTCCCAAACAGGAAGCTGTAGGTGCCTGAATTGCTCTTTCTTAGGTCTGATTCTCAGCGTGTAAGAGCAGGGCATGGTCACAGAAGAGCCCTTTAAAAACCGAGGATTCATATGGTTTTTTTCCTGTATTGATTCCCCCCAAAATTGACATCTAATATTCCAGGAATTCCTTAAACAATGTGTCTTTAACGTTCCAACATCATAGTTTTGTTTTTTATTTTTTAAATGAAGTAAAAATAGTTTTTGCATGACTAACCCTAGTTTTCATATGTGGGTCAAATATGGACCTAGGTATTTCCTATGGAATTCATTGCATTGCACTGAAACATACCTTTCTTTTTGCTGCAACAATAAAATCAGTGGAATTAATAAAGTATTTATTAAATATCTTGTTTTTAATGTTTGTTAACCACCGTTTTCTTTTCTCCTTTTTAACTCATTGATTAACAGAGTTTTTGCATTACTACCCCAAGGTTGCATATGTCAGATACATTTTTTCCCCATATACATTTCTCATGGAATTTGATAGGAACCTTTGATTCTAGTACATTTTTCCAGTCAGGAATATATTTCCAGTGGACAACACATCTGCAGTCAACAATTTCACAATACCGGAAGACAATTTTGCTCATCTGATACATGTGAGGTCAAATTTTTGTAAAATACTTACAAAACATGTCTTTAGATAAAAAAATATTCTATAACTTTTGCACGTCCATCATTACAGAAGTTAGAGAGAAATGTATACTATATTATAATAATAATAGCCATCTAGCCTGATCTTGATCTTAGCCAGCTAGCTAGTATAAGTTAGTCTGTTTGTTGGTTGATCGGATATAATGTTTTGCCCCAAAAAATGTAATCAGCCAGCTAATCAGAGAGGGGTGGGGAGTAGTTGGAAGATGACTAGAAGTATGTGGGAAGGGGGGTCTAAACTTAGCCACACTAATGTTAAAATAATTGGAGTATTGGTAAAACCACAATATGTTTTATGAGTTTTACCTACTTTTCAAATGATTGAAGCGCGTATACAACTACTGTCTACATTTTTGTGTTTCACTATTCACTGTGTTGTAAATGGCTCATAAGATTGTTGCCAAATATACAACCAACATGGTTTTACAGATGCTGGATGAGGAAGCCATTGGTGCCTCCGACTCAAAATCTGAGGTATCCAATTCAGATGACAGAGACTATGTGCCTGTGGGTCAAGTTGGAGTTGTGGATGCACCTGGTAGTCCAGCTGTCCTAGATGATTCTACAGATGGGGAGGACTCCTCCTCTGAGGAGAGTGAAAACCAGTCAAATAGACTGAGTAAAAAGGAGTCTTACTGGAGTGAACCCCCCCCCCCCCACTAAAAGGCAGGACCAGAAGCCATAACATCCTGAGGAGCTGCCCAGGGCCTGTGCCGGGGTCAACAGTTGTATCACCAAAAGATGCCTGCGAGCTGTTCATTAGTGACATCATTGAGGAGGTCCTAAAGTGTAGAAATTTAGAAGGAGTGAGAAACGCGACAGCAAAAGGAACAGAGTGGCGAGAAGTCAACAAAGAGGAACTAAAGGCCTTTATGTGTTTAACCCTCCTCGCCGGCAAGGAGAACAGCTGGAATGTCTCCACACGGCAAGGAGAACAGCTGGAATGTCTCCACACGGCAAGGAGAACAGCTGGAATGTCTCCACACGGCAAGGAGAACAGCTGGAATGTCTCCACACGGCAAGGAGAACAGCTGGAATGTCTCCACACGGCAAGGAGAACAGCTGGAATGTCTCCACACGGCAAGGAGAACAGCTGGAATGTCTCCACACGGCAAGGAGAACAGCTGGAATGTCTCCACACGGGAGCCACATTTTGGATCCACTACAGAATCCAATGTATAATGTCACCAAGTCGGTCAGAAGATATGAGGATATCCGTTGCTACCGGAGGCTGGATGACAAGAGGACCAGAGTGTTCAGAGAGGCAACGGGTCACCTGGCAGCCTTCCAGTATGTGTGGGACCTTTCCCTAGTAAACTGTAGAGGAAGGTTCATCCCCAGCGACTGGATGAGCAGCTTGTGCCACTCCGGGGCAGAAGCAGGTTCACACAGTACATGCCCAGCAAGACTGCTCCGAGTTTGGTTTTAATGGCAACTTGGCCATGGTGAGTTATGTGCTGAAGCAGCGAAAAGCTGTTGCCTTCCTGAGCACCCTGCATGACGACAAAGTGGTAGATGAGGCCAGTGCGAAGAAGAAGCCAGAGATGATCCAATACAATAACTGCACAAAAGGAGTAGTGGACATTATGGATCAGATGGTGCGTAATTACACATGCAAACGCCAGTCAAGGAGGTGGCCAATGGTGCTGTGGTACAACCTGCTGGATGTTGCCACCCTCAATGCTTACCCCATATTTATGGCACAGAAGCCCAACTTCATGGTAGGTGTGAACAGCACCCGACAGCTCAAGGAGCTGGTCAAAGAGCTTGTGATCCCACACATGCAGAGGCTCATAGAAGGCTGTTGCAACATACCAAAGGTCATCACTGAGGCAGTGGAAAGATGTAGGGTGATGAGAGAGCCATGCCACTACCACTCACAGCAGCCAGGGCCCTCAGAGGAAGAGGTGCCAGCTCTACCCAAGTGCAAAGGATAGAAAAGTCAGCTGCTGGTTGATCTCAGTGCAACACACCCGTCTGCAAAGAGCACAGTCACATGCTTTGTAACAAATGCATGGACTAAGACAGCATAAGTAAGCATGACACACACAGACAGTTAATTTTAGTGTTCATGTTTTCTAAATTCAATTGTTAGTGATGTCATTTATATTGATCATAAACTTTGGATTTTCAAATAAATGTTTTGAAATTTTATAAAACATGTTTAAGGTAGTTTTTGTTTTGTTATTCACAATTATATTAATTACAAGAAAAATATGCTAATATTTCCAATAGCCGTTATGAATTATCATAATGTTATCATTGAAATGTGTATCAAACTGTTGAAGAGAGACTAAAACCATTTCAAACAGTAAAATAATTATTGAAAAGGTCCAAATCATCACTCAAAATATTGATGTTCTACAAAATTCATATGCATTCTTGGGACGTCAGGTTTACTATGCATCCTAGGGTCACACATCAGGATGCTGAATCATAATTCCATGTTAAATTAATTGATACTGAAGATGGTCACACTATATACTATAGGATGTCAACCCCTTTTGGTGAATTTGTTTTTAACTGACAAACTAAAAAAGAAGTTCCAAGAAGTAAGAATTACATGCGGTGTTGGAATCTGTGCCATCTGCTCCAGGAGAGATCCAAGTGAAACCACAGAAAGAGAAGTACTGGGAGGTTTAGTTTTCAAATGGAAACAGTACACACTGATGAATCCAGATCATTCTTTTTCAGGGGGTAAACAAACAAGTACAACTAAAATGTAATTTAATCTCAACTAGTGTACCTGTAGTCATGAGCAGGACGATTACCAGGTTGGAGTGTTGAGCTCCAGCACCCTGCAGAGAAACAAGATGAAGAAGATACAAAAGCATCATCATCATCATGACAGAACATACTTCATATGCAGTATACTCAATGAAAAATTTATATGAGAAGAAATACTATGATATGAAAAGTATGAGACGACACACAAGGCCTGATAAGAGGAACACCTGTTCATAATTACAACATACATAATACTAACATATATACTACTAATTGGCTTATTACATTAAAAGTTCCTAACAGTCATCTGCAGGATAATTAGTCCCTCACTCTGCGGCCATCTGTCAATTTCCCCTCTCAAAGATCTCTCCCCACCTCTGAAGACTGTAGCACCTACCTTGTTTTAACAAATCATTCTAATACTACAAGTTCTCTTTTCTCAATAGTGGGGTCTTCACATCCAGACCACCACAAGGGACTATCAAATACCCTTCATGGTGATTCAGATCCTCCTACTGTGTGTATTTATACTACTGTGTGAGATCTCTAACCAAATCCTTCCAATGTATGTATCTATTTTAGTACCTGCCAATGAACTAGTTGAACGAAGATAAAATAATATAGAAGCACTCTTACCATGTTGAAAGAGGAGTCCAGTTGTAGCGGTATTTATTTGAGGGGTAACGAAAAATTTTGTTCGGGCGCCAGGCAGGTATTAACCATGCCGAAAAGAGTAGAATAGAGAGAGTAACACTACCAGACCCACACACATCAGCAGAAGAGACTGCCTAGAGTGTAGCCTGTTTACCAGATAGCCAGTGGAGAGAAAAGAGAATACACACCATATAAAACCCACATCACAGCACAGGGGTAACCCCAACAAGAATACCTCATACAATAATAATATTCATTATGGCAGAGCAACTTCATACAAGAAAGAACCCAGTCATCAACAGAGGATTTGCAGTAATCTGTATTATCTTCCAGTGGAGGAGTGCAGAGGGTATGAATGTGGGGGGTGTTCATAGACACCAAAGGCCTTAAAAATGTCCAAAATCTTCTCGGCCACATGTCATTAGTACACCCCACCTCAATACAGTTCACATAATACACAACTTGCAAGCAACCTCCCTTTTAACTAAGATGTCCACCCAAATACTTCTGGCATGGCAATAATAGTCCACCTCTAATGAACTTCAATGGGAAGTGCATTTGAAAAATAGAGAGTCTGTTACAGGGTAAAGCACTGGAACGATAGAGGGAAGAGAAAGAGAGAAAGAGAACAAGAGAGATCTTAGCTGTGGTCTTCGGGCGTGCCGGTGTACTGTCTGACCGTCCGTTGGTATGTATATTAAAGCTTCGCAACAAGGTTGCTACTAATCCATGCGATCCATAACTGGCGCGATCCCAAACGAAAACAACCACGACCTGGAACTGTCACACCGATGATTGAGTTAAATACTTTATAAACTACAAACGCTGAAAACAAACAAAACTTCTGCAACACAGCACACACAATCAATCTGTCGCGCCACCCAAGAGCCCCTTCCCAAAGAGCTGAACGAGCTCTCTTTATTTCCTCCTTCCTTACTGCTCATGCACTCTTAAAGTGGCAGCGCACGGTGAAGGCTCCGTGCAGATTTCGACACACAGTAACAGAGACTCTTACCATGGTAAACAGGAGTCCAGTAACAGAGACTCTTACCATGTTAAACAGGAGTCCAGTAACAGTGACTCTTACCATGGTAAACAGGAGTCCAGTAACAGAGACTCTTACCATGTTTAAACAGGAGTCCAGTAACAGAGACTCTAACCATGTTAAACAGGAGTCCAGTAACAGAGACTCTAACCATGTTAAACAGGAGTCCAGTAACAGAGACTCTAACCATGTTAAACAGGAGTCCAGTAACAGAGACTCTAACCATGTTAAACAGGAGTCCAGTAACAGAGACTCTTACCATGGTAAACAGGAGTCCAGTAACAGAGACTCTAACCATGTTAAACAGGAGTCCAGTAACAGAGACTCTTACCATGGTAAACAGGAGTCCAGTAACAGAGACTCTTACCATGGTAAACAGGAGTCCAGTAACAGAGACTCTTACCATGTTAAACAGGAGTCCAGTAACAGAGACTCTTACCATGTTAAACAGGGGTGCATCACCTGAGTGGGTTGATTCACTGATGTGGTCATCCTGTCTGGGTTGGCGCCCCCCCTTGGGTTGTGCCATGGCGGAGATCTTTGTGGGCTATACTCAGTCTTGTCTCAGGATGGTAAGTTGGTGGTTGAAGATATCCCTCTAGTGGTGTGGGGGCTGTGCTTTAGCAAAGTGGGTGGGGTTATACCCTTCCTCCAGTATTTATGCTGCAGTAGTTAATGTGTCGGGGGGCTAGGGTCAGTTTGTTATATCTGGAGTACCTCTCCTGTCCTATTCGGTGTCCTGTGTGAATCTAAGTGTGCGTTCTCTAATTCTCTCTTCTCTCTCTCTCTCTCTCTCTCGGAGGACCTGAGCCCTAGGACCATGCCCCAGGACTACCTGACATGATGACTCCTTGCTGTCCCCAGTCCACCTGACCGTGTTGCTGCTCCAGTTTCAACTGTTCTGCCTTATTATTATTCGACCATGCTGGTCATTTATGAACATTTGAACATCTTGGCCATGTTCTGTTATAATCTCCACCCGGCACAGCCAGAAGAGGACTGGCCACCCCACATAGCCTGGTTCCTCTCTAGGTTTCTTCCTAGGTTTTGGCCTTTCTAGGGAGTTTTTCCTAGCCACCGTGCTTCTACACCTGCATTGCTTGCTGTTTGGGGTTTTAGGCTGGGTTTCTGTACAGCACTTTGAGATATCAGCTGATGTACGAAGGGCTATATAAATAAATTTGATTTGATTTGAGTCCAGTAACAGTGACTCTTACCATGGTAAACAGGAGTCCAGTAACAGAGACTCTTACCATGTTAAACAGGAGTCCAGTAACAGAGACTCTTACCATGTTAAACAGGAGTCCAGTAACAGAGACTCTTACCATGGTAAACAGGAGTCCAGTAACAGTGACTCTTACCATGTTAAACAGGAGTCCAGTAACAGAGACTCTTACCATGTTAAACAGGAGTCCAGTAACAGAGACTCTTACCATGGTAAACAGGAGTCCAGTAACAGAGACTCTTACCATGGTAAACAGGAGTCCAGTAACAGTGACTCTTACCATGGTAAACAGGAGTCCAGTAACAGAGACTCTTACCATGGTAAACAGGAGTCCAGTAACAGAGACTCTTACCATGGTAAACAGGAGTCCAGTAACAGAGACTCTTACCATGGTAAACAGGAGTCCAGTAACAGAGACTCTTACCATGGTAAACAGGAGTCCAGTAACAGAGACTCTTACCATGGTAAACAGGAGTCCAGTAACAGAGACTCTTACCATGTTAAACAGGAGTCCAGTAACAGAGACTCTTACCATGGTAAACAGGAGTCCAGTGGGAGCTCTTTCTCACCGTCACTAGAACAGTAGAAACACGTAGACGAACATTGATGGACTTCCTCTTCTCTTCTTCTATTTTTGTCAACGTTTTTTCCTAGTTATTTCACAATAACAAATGTGTTTGCGTGTTGGTTCTTCTATCCTTGTTTGCCCTCACAGCTGAGGGTGGAAGTGCTCTAAACTCACTGGACAGTTTATTAGATACACTCATCTAGTACCGGGTCAGACCCGCTTTGCCTGCAGAACAGCCTGAATTATGAGGGGCATTTTACAAGGTGTTGGAAACGTTTCACAGGGATGTTGGTCCATGCTGACGCGATGATGGTATCACACAGTTGCTGCAGATTGGACAGCAGTGCATTCATGTTGTGAACAGCCCGTTCAATCTCATTCCAATGATGCTCTATTGCACTTGTCAAACTCATTCCACGGAGCGTTTGCAGGTTTTCGCTCCAACCTTGTACCTCACCTGGTTGTCTAGATCTTAATTGAAAGGAAAAAGCCCAAAACCCACAGACACTCGACCCTCTGTGGAATGAGTTTGACACCCTGCTCTATTGTGTTGAGGTCTGGGAACTGAGCAGGCCACTCAAGTAAACTGAACATGTTTTCATGTTACAGGTTGATGCTGTTCCACTCAATTCTTACCTCCGTGGGAGGCAGAAACAGGTCAAGTACGGGATTGCCAGACAGGGCAAAGTTTTGTGGGTGGTGTTTAGTCTATACTCCTTCCACCATCCTCTCCACCCCCTCTCCTCCAGTTCCGCACTACCACCCCCCTCTCCTCTCCTCCAGTCCCCCACCACCTCCTCTCCTCCAGTCCCCCACCACCTCCTCTCCTCCAGTCCCCCACCACCTCCTCTCCTCCAGTCCCGCACTACCAACCCCCTCTCCTTTCCACCAGAAAAAGTTTACTTCTCTCAAATTATGTGTACAAATGTTTCTACATCCCTGTTAGTAAGCTTTTGATCCTTATTGTCAAGATATTCCATCCACCTGACAGGCGTGGCATATCAAGAAGGTGATTAAACAGCATGATCATTACACAGGTGCACCTTGTGCTGGGAACAATAAAAGGCCATTCTAAAATGTACAGTTTTGCCACACAACACAATGCCACAGATGTCTCAAGTTGAGGGAACTTGAAATTGGCATGCTGACGGCAGGAATGTCCACCAGAGCTGTTTCCAGGGAATTGAACGTTCACTTCTCTACCAAAAGCCGCCTCCAACTTCATTTTAGAGAATTTGGCAGTACGTCCACCCGGCCTCACAACTGCAGACCACGTGTAACCACACCAGCCCAGGACCTCCACATCCGGCTTCTTCACCAGCGGGATTATCAGAGGGGGCAGGGGGTGTGTGGAGGAATATTTCTGTCTGTAATAAATCCCTTTTTGTGGGGGAAAACTCATTCTGATTTGCTGGGCCTGGCTCCCCAGTGGGTGGCCCTATGCCCACCCATGGCTTCACCCTTGCCCAATGATGTGAAATCCAGAGATTAGGGCCTAATGAATTTATTTCAAATGACTGATTTCCTTATATGAACTGTATCTCAGCAAAATCTTTGAAATTGTTGCATGTTGCATTTATTTTTGTTCAGGACACTTTCTAATGGTGAATCTCTGACTGGTACTTACTAATGTTGAATCTCTTTGATTAATACTTACAAATGGTGAATCTCTTTGAATTCTAGATCTTCCACTTAAGTACTCTGGAGGAGCGCTTCTCTCGCCTGTGGACACAGTGTCAACGCTGTCAGGGCTCTCTCCATGAGGATGTGCTTTGTACCAGGTAGACACACATACAGTGGGGCAAAAAAGTATTAAGTCAGCCACCAATTGTGCAAGTTCTCCCACTTAAAAATATGAGAGAGGCCTGTAATTTTCATCATAGGTACACTTCCACTATGACAGACAAAATGAGAAAAAAAATCCAGAAAATCACATTGTAGTATTTTTAATGAATTTATTTGCAAATTATGGTGGAAAATAAGTATTTGGTCAATAACAAAAGTTTATCTCAATACTTTGTTATATACCCTTTGTTGGCAATGACAAAGGTCAAACGTTTTCTGTAAGTCTTCACAAGGTTTTCACACACTGTTGCTGGTATTTTGGCCCATTCCTCCATGCAGATCTCCTCTAGAGCAGTGATGTTTTGGGGCTGTTGCTGGGCAACACGGACGTTCAACTCCCTCCAAAGATTTTCTATGGGGTTGAGATCTGGAGACTGGCTAGGCCACTCCAGGACCTTGAAATGCTTCTTACAAAGCCGCTCCTTCGTTGCCCGGGCGGTGTGTTTGGGATCATTGTCATGCTGAAAGACCCAGCCACGTTTCATCTTCAATGCCCTTGCTGATGGAAGGAGGTTTTCACTCAAAATCTCACAATACATGGCCCCATTCATTCTTTCCTTTACACGGATCAGTCGTCCTGGTCCCTTTGCAGAAACACAGCCCCAAAGCATGATGTTTCCACCCCAATGCTTCACAGTAGGTGTGGTGTTCTTTGGATGCAACTCAGCATTCTTTGTCCTCTAAACACGACGAGTTGAGTTTTTACCAAAAAGGTTCTATTTTGGTTTCATCTAACCATATGACATTCTCCCAATCTTCTTCTGGATCTTCCAAATGCTCTCTAGCAAATTTCAGGCGGGCCTGGACATGTACTGGCTTAAGCAGGGGGACACGTCTGGCACTGCAGGATGAGAGTCCCTGGCGGCGTAGTGTGTTACTGATGGTAGGCTTTGTTACTTTGGTCCCAGCTCTCTGCAGGTCATTCACTAGGTCCCCCCGTGTGGTTCTGGGATTTTTGCTCACCGTTCTTGTGATCATTTTGACCCCACGGGGTGAGATCTTGCATGGAGCGCCAAATCGAGGGAGATTACCAGTGGTCTTGTATGTCTTCCATTTCCTAATATTTGCTCCCACAGTTGATTTCTTCTAACCAAGCTGCTTACCTATTGCAGATTCAGTCTTCCCAGCCTGGTGCAGGTCTACAATTTTGTTTCTGGTGTCCTTTGACAGCTCTTTGGTCTTGGCCATAGTGGAGTTTGGAGTGTGACTGTTTGAGGTTGTGGACAGGTGTCTTTTATACTGATAACAAGTTCAAACAGGTGCCATTAATACAGGTAATGAGTGGAGGACAGAGGAGCCTCTTAAAGAAGAAGTTACAGGTCTGTGACAGCAAGAAATCATGCTTGTTTGTAGGTGACCAAATACTTATTTTCCACCATAATTTGCTAATTAATTAATTAAAAATCCTACAATGTGATTTTCTGGATTTTTCCCCCCTAATTTTGTCTGTCATAGTTGAAGTGTACCTATGATGAAAATTACAGGCCTCTCTCATCTTTTTAAGTGGGAGAACTTGCACAATTGGTGGCTGACTAAATACTTTTTTGCCCCACTGTATGCTACACACACTAACACACACAAACTAGATGTTGCCAGTTCAACCCCCCAGTAACCAAGCTGTCAGAGCAGCAGTCCCTTAAAAAGCATGGGCTGAGGCACACCGCTAAATGTTTGTAGAGTTGCTGAGTAACGGAGGGTAAACAGTATCCAAAGAAAGAAAGGGAGTCTCAACAATGGTTGTATTAAATTGTTGGAATCATGAGGCGTGTGACTTCCTTCCTTGATGTTTAGAACAGCAGTGTCTGCCCATCTGTCTGAAAAACGTATCCCTTCAGATAGCTGCTATTTTCTTGAAGGTTTTACTTGCAATGATTGTGATGTGTGGTTGTTTTTGCCTACTTTAGTTGAATGCAAAGTCAGTGTGTAGTTGAATGGAAATATTTAGTTGAATGGAAGTCGCTAAATGGAGTTGTGTTTGTAGAGCATGGCGCTTGCAATGCCAGGATAGTGGGTTCGATTCCTGGGATTCCTAAGTTGTTTTGGATAAAAGTGTCTTCTAAATGGCAGATGATTATTATATTATTATTTTTGTAGAAATGTGTCTTGTCATTGTTGTCTGTCTTCAATCTAGAAGATCTCAGTTGCATTGAACCAAAAGTGGTTGTGGTTTTGTACTATTTTGAGTACTAAACATTGTGTAGTGCTCATTTTGTGATAACCGATGTGTTACTGTTGTCTGTGGTAAAGCAGCAGGTCATTTTCTTTTTTTACTGTTCTTCATTTCTAACAGGTTACATTTCAGGCTCCTATGGGGCCAAACACAATCCAACACACAACCAAAACAAACAGAAAATGCATCCGAGTTTGTAGAGTCACCAACTTGATGTAGTTATTACGTGTAAGGAATATGGGACTAAATATGAAAGATTTGTCTACTTCAATACACTCTAAGTCAGTGTTTCCCAACTCCGGTCCTCGAGTACCTCCGGAGAAACAACCAAATGTGTGCTGTTGGGAGTAGACTACTCTGGGACCGGAGTTGGAAAACACTGCTCTAAGTGAATTGGTCAGAATACTTATGACTTCTTCAAATGGGGGGACTAGATACATAACGTGCTTTCATTTCTAAACTATGAAACAGATATGCATAAAATATACCCTCAAAAATAAGGTGACATTTTACACTGTCTCATCATATTAAATATTTGATCTCAAATCCAGAAATGCTGGACTATAGAACCAAATTGTAGCTTTACTGTCAAAATACATATGAGGACCATATACGCATTTCTATTCCCTCCACTCAGTCTCCCTGCTTCTGCTCCTAACCTGTCATGTATAAAAAAATAATCAATAGGAATTAAGGTTGTCTGTTTATACCTCTATCTGGTCTAGAAGGTTGTGTGTTTATGCCTCTATCTGGTCTAGAAGGTTGTGTGTTTATACCTCTATCTGGTCTAGAAGGTTGTGTGTTTATACCTCTATCTGGTCTAGAAGGTTGTGTGTTTATACCTCTGTCTGGTCCAGAAGGTTGTGTGTTTATACCTCTATCTGGTCCAGAAGGTTGTGTGTTTATACCTCTATCTGGTCCAGAAGGTTATGTGTTTATACCTCTATCTGGTCCAGAAGGTTGTGTGTTTATACCTCTATCTGGTCTAGAAGGTTGTGTGTTTATACCTCTATCTGGTCCAGAAGGTTGTGTGTTTATACCTCTATCTGGTCCAGAAGGTTGTGTGTTTATACCTCTATCTGGTCCAGAAGGTTGTGTGTTTATACCTCTATCTGGTCCAGAAGGTTGTGTGTTTATACCTCTATCTGGTCCAGAAGGTTGTGTGTTTATCCACCAAATTCACTTCAATATTCACCACCAACATTGACCAATATCAGTCAATGCTAAAATTAAATGAGTGTCTAAACCAAAGCTTTATTTCTCTTGAGAAACTCTGGCCTACTGTACACAGACAGACGGGTGTGTTGTGGTTACTGTTTGAAGCAACACATATTTAACAAACTAATATTTACAAAGTATTTGATCACACTTAACAATAAATTGTATCCTATTCAAAGTCAAAAGCATTTCACATAACTGCACTAACATTACAGAACATGGATGTACAGTCACAGGAATATAATATAATCATCTGATGTATTAATGTCCATATCTGAAGTCATGACCCCTGTCAACCGCATCAAGTCACACAGTTGTGTGTGTGTGTGACTGTTGTCATGGAGACCCAGGTTATCCTCCAGGACCGAGAAGGCTACTCTACCTGGCACAAGGACACTGAGCAAGGGTTACAGCTACCTAGTCCAAAAGCTGGATAGAGGGGCTCAGTGAATGTGGTGTGGAATGTGTACATATGGGTCAATGTTTCAGAGAAGACCGTGTAGAAGGACAGAGTGCCGGCCGGCCAGTCCAGATACATTCCTATTCTGTGCCTAGAGTGGTTCCTAAAGGGGGGGAATGTAATATCTGCGCCATTATGACAAAAATGTGTTTTGTACTCCATACACCAGGACTTGTCATTGTGTCCAATGACAACGTCATTGGAGATGCTGCCTTTTCTTTTGATTCCTTTGTACGTCACTCCGAGAACAACGTCATCACTTGACTCCGTTTCCCAGTAATGGCGCTCAGTCAGACCCTCTCTACAAAGAATCTGAAAAGCGTCATAAAATCTCTCTGGGTGATCAGGATATGGCTGTTTCTTAATCTCATATCTCACCACTCTGTTTCCTTCAGACAGAGAGAGGTGTTTGTTTGCTGTGTTTGGGTCCAGTGTGAGATCACAGGCATCTGTTGACAAGAGGTAAGAGGAGAGGATCAGCTGGATTAAATCAGGAGTGTATTGTTACCAGGGCTGTCAAACTATTTTAAAACTATGTTTATGTGTAGTATAATACTTTATTATGTACCATATCAAGTATAATGTATTCTTACACTTCTTCAGCAGCTCCAGTTTCACCCAGCACTCATCGTTCTGGTCAATACTGTGCGAGAGGCAGGAGAACAGATTGAGTATATTCACACTAAGGTCTTACTAGAGTATCTTGCATTATTTTCATCAACTGCACTTACTTGATGTTCAGTCTACAGGCTGGATCTTCCATAGTAGCAGAGAGCATCTTCACTCCTGAGTCTCCTGGGTAATTGTAGCTCAGGTCCAGCTCTCTCAGGTGGGAGGGGTTTGACGTTAGTGCTGAAGCCAGATAATCACAGCCTTCCTTTGTGACTCTACAGAATGGTAGCCTGCAAAGAGGTAATGACGATCCTTGGGCATAAATCCTGCTTTTATTACTCACAGCAGATTCAGACATGAGACCAAATTACAAGATTCAAGACACACCAACTTTATGATACACCTATCTGCCATAGGATTGCTTTCGAAATAGAAATAGACAATATTCATAGGATTACCTTTGCAAAGCACCTTTTCTCCTGTACTTTACTATCGGGGAAAAGTGTGAAACGATGTCTGAAAAGGATGGGGGGTATCGTTGGAAATTGTAGACATGGAACAAAAAGTTCGGACCCACGTGTTTATTTATCAAAGTTGATATATCGATGGGGATTAAACATACTGACACGGAGACTACATGACAAGAGAAAACGGTCTACTTACAGTAACGTTAAGTGTTCCCCTTGGTGGGATAGAACAGTGTTGATGTTTGATCAGATGATCATGTAGCCTAAACAAACTCGTCAGTCAGAAAAGAAAGCTGACACGAAAAATCTAAATCATTCGTGCAATTTGTTATCGTTCTCCTATTGTCAACTACATGCATTGGTTAATTCTAGAGCGATGTATATTGACGTTCACAACTTTTGGGTGCAATTTTTGGTACAAAACATTTCCGCCTTGTGTTTAATCTTCTCCGTTTTAGACGGTTGTGTTCTGGAACCTATTGGACCGGATCCGATACCTCTCCTGAAAAATTATTTAAACTTTTTGCAATGTAAAAATTATAATAAAAGCGATCCATGTCTATGTAGATATTCCATTAAATATCAGCCGTTTCCAGCTACAATATTCATTTACAACATTAACAGTGTCTACACTGTATTTCTGATCAATTTGATGTTATTTTCATGGACAAAACAATTGCTTTTTTCTTTCAAAAACATTTCAAAGTGACCCCAAACTTTTGAACGGTAGTGTACGTATATACTATATATATATATATTAGCATGGGTATTGAAATATACTAGAGGGTGGATAACAATAGAAACACTAATAGAAGAAGGGGACGGTACATGTTTTGTTTTTGGTCTGAATGTTTACATTATGATTTACCTCTGAACTGTATGTGAACCCCTCTGCAATCTACTGGCACGAACCATTAAAACTAGGACTTCAACCAGGCTGTCCCTATGCTATTTGCTCTCTTTCTCTCTTAAACTGCTAGCACAAAGCCTCTGTGAAAATGTGGTTTTTCACAAAAGAGCATGAAAAAAATATAAACTGGCCCAAATCAGCTCTACATAATTCAGCAGGGATGTGTGCAACTACCACACATTATACCCATTATACCAGTGTAGAAACTACGTCACCTTCATAAGTATTACCAAATACCTTTCAATGCACATTTCTTGCAGAAATAACTACTTGTAAACCTTTCAAAACATCCAGAAAGACAGTGGTCTTAGAAGGGTATTTATACTTTAAAATACATATTGTATGTGGATGAAAGAATTCTGCAGTGTTTTAATGTCCTAGTTTCATATTTCTTTCTTTACCTCCAACTCTATATATCCAAGTGAGCCTATGAGGAGCTTGGGGATCAGATTTACCATTATACCCATTGATCAAACGTATAACAGACAGACACTGCTCAAAAGGAGTTGTTTGTGATATCTACACTCAGTTGCCACTTTATTAGGTTCATCACCCTATTCACGAAAATAAATTGCTCCTACTTACACCAAGTCCAGTGGTCTTGGCTTGCTAGACACTAAAGCATGCAGAGAAGTATTCCGGTATTCTGTTTTTGTTTGAACTTTAGAATGTGCAAAATGACAGCAGTCTGTGATGGTCTTTTGTAACTCAGAAAAGTTCCAAAATGTTTTTTTATTTTTATAATTCCAACACTCAGCTTGTATTGACTGTAAAAAAAACTCAAAGTGGACATAAAAACATGAACACCATCTCCTTTCCCAGTTTCATCAACTGTTTTGAATTCACACTGTTCCAGATGCATAGGGGGTACCTAATAAAGTGACAACTGAATCTATAGACGTTCCAGAATGTGTTCTGGGAATACCCGGGGTACTAAACATTTGGCTGTAAGTGTTGAACAGTTGAATCTATTACCTCAGGAGATAGTACCATTCAGCTTGTCTGGGATGACAACTAAGGACTTCAACAAAGCCCAAATAGAAAATGATTGGAAGGGGGCTCTTTGCTGTTAAATTAGAGACATATAAATAACTGTTGTGCCTTTTAACTACTTTATAATGTGGAACTGTTGCACTAAAAATGCAAACATTGATTTGGCATACAATTTAAGTTTGTAAACATTGTACAACTTCATATAGAACAAATTGCACTTGAAATGAACATTTCTTTAAAGTTATTGCAAATATATGCATATTTTCACTTTTTTTCTGCGTAATCACTGCATTAGTTATTGATTTCTTCATCTTTAAGGGCAATATTTGAGATTTGATGTATTTCTATCAAATTGAAACTGGAATTTCTACTTAAAGCAAAGGTTGTAAAAGTATGTTAGACATTTATAGAATAAATCATATCTAGTTTGATGATTCTGTGACAAACGGTGAATTAGTTATTGATTTTTAAATGGCTTTTGGTGAATGTCTGATGAATGTTTGTTGAATGTCTGATGAATGTCTGTTGAATGTCTGAATGTCTGTTGAATGTCTGAATGTGTGAATATAAACTTTACCTCGGTCGGTTTGTCAGTGTCAAAGTAGCCTGCCATTTCGATCATTTGTGCAGTATAAAAACAAAAGTTTCTGCCAAAGTCTCCAGTCATGTAAAATGACATAGAATTGCATGAAATGCGTTTATAAAAGGCCCAAGTTTTACCCGACGATAGGCTACTAAACATGTTACCAGCAGGGTTGAAATGTCAAGGCTTTGTTCCCGCTTGAGCGGATAATGCATTCACACTGCATGTCAGCGGAATCGGAAATGACCTTCACATTTCTTTCAAGGAATCTGTAAGGCTTCAGTTTGAATAGAGCCCTAGATGACACCAATCATGGATAAGTAGCCTAATGTCACATGTCTTTGGGTAAAAGCCATGGTAAAAGTTGACAGGAGATTGTGATGGGGCAGTTAAAAATTCTCTTTGGGCCGATACCTTAGAAAGAGTTGGTTGGATAGAGAGAAATGACGTGCTAATTTATTAAATTAAGCTCATATGTATATGCAAATGAGTTATTTTCAAATGTTATTATTTGATCAATATAATAACAAAACATAGAAAAGAGAGTAGCCTACCAACCTCAGAGTCTCCAGTTTACAGTGGGGATTCCCCAGTGCAGTAGACAGCAGCTTTACTCCTGAGTCCTTCAGGTCATTGTTACTCAGATCCAGCTCTCTCAGGTGTGAGGGGATGGTCTGAAGAGCTGATGCCAGTGCTTCACAACTTTCATCATTGAGATTACATTGATAGAGCCTAAATGAAACATTTCAAAGAAACATATGAAGACAGAACGTCCCCAGTCCCTGCCAGCCACCATCACGATTGAAACTGTTTTACTCAGTGACCTGTTTAGTTGGATTTGGCCCAAACCTTTTATCCTGTGTCCCAGATCTGTTTTTGATCCATGCACCGTTTTCTCCTATATCAGCTGTTGAACTCTGTAGCTGTCTTAAAATCAACATTGGCCTCTTAATGACATCCCTGTTAACCTGTTATGTTGACCTTGCTCCAAGGAATATGTACTTAGTGTCTTGGAATTTGGTACAACCTCCCCCTGATCACTGCCTGTCCACAATGTCCATGGGATGTTTCAGAAATACTCCATAATATTTATTTAACATTGAAAGTGTGGAGTTGATTGTGGAGATCAGTGAAAATAATCAGGCTATATTTTTTATTTTACCTTTATTTAACTAGGCAAGTCAGTTAAGAACAAATTCTTATTTTCAATGACGGCCTAGGAACAGTGGGTTAACTGCCTTGTTCAGGGGCAGAATGACAGATTTGTACCTTGTCAGCTCGGGGATTTAGAACTTGCAACCTTTCGGTTACTAGTCCAACGCTCTAACCACTAGGCTACCCTGCCTATGTCCTTCAAGAAATACAAACCTGAGAACAAGAAACATACTGACCTCAATTTCTCCAGTTTACAGTGTGGACTTTTGAGTCCAGTGGAGAGCAGCTCCACTCTTAAATCGATCAGGTCACAGTGAACAATGTCCAGCTCTTTCAGATGAGAGGAATTTGAGCTGATAGCTGAGACTAGTACTTCACAGAAGTTGTCTGTTAGTGTATTTCGATTCAGCCTGTACACAAGATTTATTTCATTTTATTATAACATGCATTTTGTTTGTAATTCAAAATCCCAACATGCTAAATCAAAACGCCTGCATTTATTTAGTAAATGAAACAACCCCTGACAAAGAAATTAATGACTTTGAATTCACAGTCCAAATTGATGTACTTACAGAAAAACGACTGACCTCAGTATCTCCAGTTTACAGTGTTGACTCCCTAGTCCAGTAGAGAGTACCTCAACTACAGAATCCCGCAGTGTGAAGTTACTCAAGCCCAGCTCTCTCAGGTGGCAGCTGAGAACTGTTTTTATAGAGGAGACCAAATTATCACGGCCCTTTTTTACGAGTCCATTCCCGCAGAGACTGCAATTGCAGATATAATGCATTTTAAGGCAGCTTGTTTCATCAACACATTGAGGCAGATTGTTTTGTGAGACATGCTATTATATCTTGTGGACAGATGCACGTAACATAACTGATATCGATGCCAGACTGGTGCGACGACTAATGAGAAAGTTTGTTTCGGTGTGGCATTAGCACATGGTTTGCAGTAACATGTAATCTTGGACACCCAGAACTAAAATCATAATTGCATCAGATGCTCGATTAATGCCTCATTCACGTGTCAGAAGAAGGAAACTATTACATTTCCGACTTGCTAACTAATTGAACGCGGCACGCGTAAAACTACAACCAGTTAGTTAGCAAGTCAAAGATTTCAGAGTTTCCTAGTTGCGACTAGCACGTGAACACGGCATAAGTCAATTTGAGGCAAATGTTTGCCTAAATGGTCATAGTAGTGACAAAGAAAATATTAACACATACAAGAAAGAAAATGTTACCTCATCATTCAACGGCACTTGCTGACATAAAATGTATTTTTCTATTTTAAAAAAATCTAATAAAAAATCTCTTCAATTACCTCAGTGCTTCCAGTTTACAGTCTTGGCTAGACAGTCCAGTACAGAGCACATCCACATCTGAATCCATCAAGATTGAATCTATCAGGTGCAGTTCTCTCAATGGTGAGTTTGGTAACTGGAGAGCTGAGGCCAACGCTGCACAGTACCATCTATCCAGATAAACACCTTCAATTCTGCAGAAACAGAGGAAAATTACATTTAGTCTACATTTGAGTCATTTAGCAGACTTACAAGAGCGAATAGGGTTAAGGGCCTTGCTTTTCATCTAGTCAACTCAGGGATTCGAACCAGCAACCTTGCGGTTCCTGGCCCATCAGTCTTAACTGCTAGACTACCTGCTGCCCTAATTATTCCTGTGAAGATTTGGATCTGCACAGTTCTCCATAATTTCTGTTTGCACACAGGCCCCGATTCTGACCTGAGTTAAGCGTGCTTAAATGGAATGGAATTCCCTTTTTATGTGATTTTTGACCTTATACTATTCACCCACTATTCATTTGAGGTGGAGCTTGATCAAATGAAGGTGTGGTGGAGGTGTGTCTACAAATATTTCGTATTCTGCCCTTGACTTAATTCCACCACCTTTACGCGTGAGGAAACCATGAATAAGGTCGAGCGAACCTGACGGTTCAAGGTGGAATTTTTGTATTTTATTGAACCTTTATTTAACTAGGCAAGTCAGTTAAAATGTCTTATGGCCTCAGGGCAGTATTGAGTAGCTTGGATGAAAGGTGCCCAGAGGTGCCCAGAGTAAATGGCCTGCTCCTCAGTCCCAGTTGCTAATATATGCATATTATTATTAGTATTGGATAGAAAACACTGAAGTTTCTAAAACTGTGTCAGTGGTCTGGCCGAGAGCCAGGTCCTGGTCACGCGCATTTCACATGATAGCGACCTGCGTTCCATGGCTTTTCTACAGACATAGGAATTCTCCGGTTGGAACGTTATTGAAGATTTATGATAAAAACATCCTAAAGATTGATTCTATACTTAGTTTGAAATGTTTCTACGACCTGTAATATAACTTCTGGAAGTTTTTGTCCGACGTTATGCTGGACCTGCACGAGTGTTTGGATTTGTGTACCTAACGCCCTAACAAAAGTAGCTACTTGGACATAAATAATGGACATTATCAAACAAATCAAACATTTATTGTGGAACTAGGATTCCTGGGAGTGCATTCTGATGAAGACCATCAAAGGTAAGGGAATATTTATAATGTTATTTCTGATTTCTGTTGACTCCAACATGGCGGATGATTTCTTTTCTTTTTCTGAGCGCCTTCTCAGATTATTGCATGGTTTGCTTTTTCCGTAAAGCTTTTTTGAAAATCAGACACAGCGGTTGCATTAAGGAGAGGTATATCTATATTTCCATGTCTAACAATTGTATTTTCATCGACATTTATAATGAGTATTTCTGTAAAATGATGTGGCTCTCTGCAATATCACCGGATGTTTTTGGAACTAGTGAACGTAACGCGCCAATGTATACTGAGATTTAAAAAAATATAAATATGAACTTTATCAAACAAAACATACATGTATTGTGGAATATGAAGTCCTATGAGTGTCATCTGATGAAGATCATCAAAGGTTAGTGATTCATTTTATCTCTATTTGTGCTTTTTGTGACTCCTCTCTTTGGCTGGAAAAATGGCTGTGTTTTTCTGTGAGTTGGTGGTGACCTAACATAATCATTTGTGGTGCTTTCGCTGTAAAGCCTATTTGAAATCGGACACTGTGGTGGGATTAACAACAAGATTACCTTTAAAACGGTATAAAATACATGTAATTATGAGATTTCTGTTGTTTTGAATTTGGCGCCCTGCACTTTCACTGGCAGTTGTCATATCGATCCCATTAACGGGATTGCAAGCCATAAGAAGTTTTTAAGAACAAATTCTTATTTACAATAACAGCCTAGGAACAGTGGGTGAACTACCTTGTTCAGGGGTAGAACGACATATTTTTACCCTGTCAGCTCAAGGATTTGATCTAACAACCTTTCGGTTACTGGCCCAACGCTCTAACCACCAAATGACGACTTTATGGGGGCCGGAGAAACTCAGCTACACCAGTGTGTATATGTTCCATACTAACAGTCATCCAAATACAGACTATGCTGATTTCTCAACAGCATGCTTATTGCATTTCGGGTCAAAGAGGTAATGGGTAATGAAAACAATAACAATTCAGTATATTCATTGTTATTTGGTATGTGTGAATTTTGACGATCTTTCTTACATTGCCTTTCTGCAGTTCCTCACAGCTGGAAGAAGTCTGAAAAACCCCTTTTGGGAGGTTTTATATTTCTTCAGGACAAACTCATCCAACACCTTCTCTGACATCAGAAGTACATAGGCCAGTACTGAGCAATGAGCGGGTGAGAGCTCTCTGTCTGCTTCCTTTTCTGACAGATATCTCTGAATGTCTTCATGTAGGGAATGGTCTTTAACTTCTTCAGTCAAAGAGAAGAGATTGAGGCACCTCTCAGGGGACACATCAATTAGATCCATCTCCTTAAGTATTATCTTCATTTCCTTAACAATCTCTGAACTGTTCTCTGTCTTTGGCAGCAGGCCTTGTAGGAGGCACTGAACGGATTCCATAGACATTCCAAGAAGGAAGCGGAGGAACATGTCCATCTCTCCATTCTCTCTGGACACAGAATTGTACATGGTAATCTCCATCAACTCATCCAAGGGAAGGTCTACAGGCTCGTTCTCCAAGATAGCTTTGAGATATGGTTCTGAACCTTCCATCAGAAAAGACTTGAGGCTCGATGACGTCTTGAGGCTCTTGGTTGTGAAACAGTGGAAAACAAAGAGGGCAGCAATAAACTCCTGAATGGTCAGATGCATGAAGCAGTAAACCTTCTTTTTGTACACCTTCTCTTCTTTAAAGATTTCTGTGCACAACGCAGAGTAGACTGCAACTTCACTGATGTCAATGCCATATTCATTCAAGTCTTCCTCATAGAACATGAGATTGCGTTTCTCCAGGTGTTCAAACGCTAGCTTCCCCAGCTTCAGAAGGAAGTCTTTATTTGATTCCCAGATCTTCTGTTTATCCCTCTCATGCCCAGGATCCTTTTGTGCCAGCTGTATTTGAATGAGCAGGAAGTGAGTGTACATCTCAGTCAGAGTTGTAGGGATTTCTCCATTCACATTTTCTCTCAACAGTTCCTCAAGAACCTTAGCGGAAATCCAACAGAAGACTGGTATGTGACACATGATTTGGAAAGTTCTCGATGTTGTAATGTGTGCGATGATTCTTCTGGCAACTTCCCCATTCTTGACCCTCTTTTTGAAGTACTCCTCTTTCTGTCGCTCATCGAACCCTCTTACTTCTGTCACCAGGTTGATGTATCTACGGGGAATCTGATTGGCTGCTGCAGGTCTAGAGGTTATCCAGATCAGCGCTTTGGGAAGCAGCTTCTCCTCGATGAGGTTTGTCACCAGTACATCTACATTGTGACCTGTCTTTGTAACATCAGTCACCCTCTTGGTATTGAACTTTAGTGGATGTCGCTTTTCATCCAGACCATCAAAGATGAACAGAACTTTGCTGGTAGCATATATCTTTGCATCTTTTATCTCTGTAAGTTCAGGGTGGAAGTCATTTATAAGTCCATGAAGACTTAAGTCATCATCTTTGATCGAATGCAGCTCTCTGAAAGGGAGGACAAAGATGAAATCCAAATCCTGATTGGCTTTTCCTTCGACCCAGTCAAGGACGAACTTCTGCACGGAGACTGTTTTTCCAATGCCAGCAATTCCCTTTGTCAGCACAGTTTTAATGGGTCTCTTCTCTTCTTTCTCTTGTCCAGCTAAGGGTTTGAATATGTCATTAGAGTTGATTGGAGTGTCCGGCGATGTTTCTCTCCTGGATGTGTATTCAATCTGCCAAACCTCATGTTCTTTATTAACTCCTTCATTCTCTCCCAGCGTGATATAGAGCTGTGTGTAGATGCTGTTCAGGGGAGTTTCTTCCTCTGCAGTGCCTTCAAACACAAACCTAAACTTCTTCTTCAGACTGGCTTTATGTTCCTCTTTAACTCTCTGTATGAGTTCTGTAAGGACAGAGTCAGAATAAAACAGCTTCATTATTAGAGCATAAGATGAAGAAGAAGTCTTATCCACCTTTCACTCATACGGTTGAGACTGTCTACTAATAAACCACTATAAGATCTAGTGAGGTGCTGTGGGGTTTTCATTGAGACTGTCTACTAATAAACCACTATAAGGTCTAGTGAGGTGCTGTGGGGTTTTCATTGAGACTGTCTACTAATAAACCACTATAAGATCTAGTGAGGTGCTGTGGGGTTTTCATTGAGACTGTCTACTAATAAACCACTATAAGGTCTAGTGAGGTGCTGTGGGGTTTTCATTGAGACTGCCTACTAATAAACCACTATAAGATCTAGTGAGGTGCTGTGGGGTTTTCATTGAGACTGTCTACTAATAAACCACTATAAGGTCTAGTGAGGTGCTGTGGGGTTTTCATTGAGACTGCCTACTAATAAACCACTATAAGGTCTAGTGAGGTGCTGTGAGGTTTTCATAGTTTTTTCTTAATTTGTCAGTAGTCAACTAATTATTCACCATTCCTCATCATACTCCTTTATCAGTAGTCATCTTATTCAACTCATTCCATTCCTCATCCTACTCCTTTTGAGTCCACACTTACTTATACTGTATCTATGGTAACATCTCCTATGAATACCCTCTTCATAATGCATTATATGTGCATGCATATGCACAATACACAATGCAATATAACCTATTAGCTCCTATGTCATACATCATAATAATGCATATGTGCTTATAATTAAAGATGTATTTTGTCTTCTTTGTCTTTATCTTTATATTGTGGTGGTAGTGGATGGCAGTGTGTGTTCCTCGACACGCTCTGGGTCTCTCTGCACTCTGGGGACAGGTAGAATAGATCACCATGCAACTCACTGCAGAAAGAGAGAGAGGGTTCAACCACAACTTTTATTTTAAACACACACACACTCTCTAAAGTAAAATGTTTGACACCTTACCTTTTTTGTGTGTCACTGCATTGTGCAACCTGGGAGGAGTCATCTAGAATTTGAACAAAAAAGGAAAATATATGATATTCTCCTACAGTTCTGAAGGTGACTTGATTGAATACAGTATGAATTTAATGTGCAGATGGATACCTTTTCCTCACAGTTATGTAAAGAAGGAGTTATGTTTTTACCGTTGTTCTGAATGACGTTCTGAGTGATGTTCTGAGTGATGTTGATGCTACCTCCTACTTCATTATTGCTGATCACTGGGGCACATAGATTGCTTCCACCCTCAGCTGTGAGGGAAAACTGGGGATTGTATGCTGGTGAGAATGGAGATTGTAGGCTAGGAAGACTAGGAGAGACAAAGAGATAAATAGAGGTAACACTGGCCCCTGTGTCCTCACCCTTGTACTACAACACAAGGCAAAACCGACAAACCCTTTCAGGGAAATTGGTCTCACCTTTGTTGACAGGGTGTTTCACCACCAATGAGACTGTTGCCCTCTGCGATCCTCCCTTCAGTGTACCCCGTTTTTCTTCTCCAAGACAAACTTTGATTTTTGGAGAAAGTGGTTGTGTCCCCATCTTCTCTCCTCCCTTTGGAGCAATTGCTCCCCATCTCTTTCGCTCAAGTCTCAATCTATGGAACATGAGTGAACTCATGAAAACATATTGTTGTATTCTTCAGAACTCCTAATATCTAAAATGCTAAATGTGTTCTAAACCCATACCAAATGAAAGACAATAGCTGTTACCTAGAAAACAGATACAAATATATTTTACTCTTATGTATTGCCAATCCATTCGAGTTTGATAAATGGTTGAGAACACTTAAACCTTCTGTTCCACCATATCAGTAGCATCTGATTTAAAGGGGAATGGAAACAGTTTAGGAAGTAAATCTAAGCACTAAACATGTTAATTTAACATAAAAACATCTATATTTTTTGTATTTTGATCACCGACAAGGTTTATTTGAGCTATGGTCAGCGCCATTTTAAATTGCCAGAGCAAATTGTCTGTGGTATTGAGCTTTCGCGCGGAGAGTGAATTGAAGAGAGTGAGGTCAGGTGCGGACAACGAAGATGGCAACAACAAGTAGTCATTCAAACATGAACTGTATAGCGCCAGGCTATAGGAATTGGCTCCAAAAGAATCCCTTGGTAAACTACCATCGGCTGCCCAAGGACCCACAACTTTTGAAGAAGTGGCTTCATGTCCCAAAGAGGAAGGACATGCCAGCTTGAGCTTGTAGGATGTGCAGACAGCACTTCGCGGAGGCAGACTTTGCGATGAAGGGCACTTTCGATGCGGCAACTGACGTCACCGATTGAAACGCTATTAGCGCGCACCACCGCTAACTAGCTAGCCATTTCACATCCGTTACACTCACCCCCCTTTTGACCTCCTCCTTTTCCGCAGCAACCAGTGATCCGGGTCAACAGCATCAATGTAACAGTAAAACTTTACCTCGCCCCCTCGCCCATTCCCGGGCTCGAACCAGGGACCCTCTGCACACATCAACAACTGACACCCACGAAGCATCGTTACCCATCGCTCCACAAAAGCCGCGGCCCTTGCAGAGCAAGGGGAACCACTACTTCAAGGTCTCAAAGCGAGTGACGTCACCGATTGAAACGCTATTAGCGCGCACCACCGCTAACTAGCTAGCCATTTCACATCGGTTACACCAGCCTAATCTCAGGAGTTGATAGGCCAAGTAACGTTACTGTAATATATTTTTGTTGACAGATTTTTTGTTGTTGTAATGTTTTGTTAGCTCCACCTCATTTAGCTAGACTGAAGTTGACATAGCTAATGTTTGATGAAAAATACATTTCTCTGTCTCTGTCTGTCTGTCTGTCTGTTGACAAAGCATACATAACAGGTAGCTTGTTGATACCAACTGAAGTTGGGGTTCAGTTGTCTGAACAAAACGTTTGTTTTACAGGATGACATCTTCATTCCCGAACATGTTTTCATCCTGGAGGAGACTGCAGGAGGCAGAGGAGGTACATGCAAATCTCTAAGGCTATTGTTTATTTCAAGTTTATGTAGTGATTTTTGAATATACAGTTGAAGTCAGAAGTTTACATACACTTAGGTTGGAGTCATTAAAACTTGTTTTTCCAATCACCACAAATGTCTTGTTAACGAACTATAGTTTTTGCGATGTATTTCAAGGCATACCTTCAAACTCAGTGCCTCTTTGCTTGACATCATGGGAAAATCAAAAGAAATCAGCCAAGACCTCAGAAAAAAACTGTAGACCTCCACAAGTCTGGTTCATTCTTGGGAGCAATTTTGTACCACGTTCAGCTGAACAAACAATACTACGCAAGTATAAACACCATGGGACCGCGCAGCTATCATACTGCTCAGGAAGGAGATGCGTTCAGTCTCCTAGAGATGAGTGTACTTTTGTGCGAAAAGTGCAAATCAATCCCAGAACAACAGCAATGGACCTTGTGAAGATGCTGGAGGAAACAGGTACAAAAGTATCTATATCCACAGTAAAACGAGTCCGATATCGACATAACCTGAAAGGCCGCTCAGAAAGGAAGAAGCCACTGCTACAAAACCACCATAAAAAAGCCAGACTACGGTTTGCAACTGCACACGGGGACAAAGATCGTACTTTTTTGAGAAATGTCCTCTGGTCTAATGAAACAAAAATAGAACTGTGTGGCCGTAATGACCATCTTTATGTTTGGAGGAAAAAGGGGGAGGCTTGCAAGCTGAAGAACACCATCCCAACCGTGAAGCACGGGGGTGGCAGCATCATGTTGTGGGGGTACTTTTCTACAGAAGGGACTGGTGCACTTCAAAAAATAGATGGATATATTGAAGCAATATCTCAAGACATCAGTCAGGAAGTTAAAGCTTGGTCGCAAATGGGTCTTCCAAATGGACAATGACCCCAAGCATACTTCCAAAGTTGTAGCAAAATGGCTTAAGGACAACAAAGTCAAGGTATTGGAGTGGCCATCACAAAGCCATGACCTCAATCCTATAGAAAATGTGTGGGCAGAACTGAAAAAGTGTGTGCGAGCAAGGAGGCCTACAAACCTGACTCAATTACACCAGCTCTGTCAGGAGGAATGGGCAAAAATTCACCCAACTTATTGTGGGAAGCTTGTGGAAGGCTACCCAAAATGTTTGACCCAAGTTAAACAATTTAAAGGCAATGCTACCAAATACTAATTGAGTGTATGTAAACTTCTGACCCACTGGGAATGTGATGAAATAAATGAAAGCTTAAATAAAAATCCTCTCTACTATTATTCTGACATTTCACATTCTTAAAATGAAATGGTGTTCCTAACTGTCCTAAAACAGGGGATTTTTACTTGGATTAAATGTCAGGAATTGTGAAAAACTTGAGTTTAAATGTATTTGGCTAAAGTGTATGTAAACTTCCGACTTCAACTAACTATAGCCTAATAGATGCCTTATTTGTTATCTACCAACAGGAAAGAACGGTTAGTACAGCATGCCAAACTGACCCCTGGGTGCCAGAGTGTTCCTGTGCTGCGGTGGAGAAGAGGTCCCCTGGGACCATCACTAAAGAACTCAGGGCCCAGCTAGATTGCGCTCACAACCATCAGTATACAACCAAGTCCTGTATACTGAGTCCCCTATACGCCACAGATGGAGTTGACGGAGAGTGAGATCATTGAAGACCAGAACTCGCTGTGTGAACCTGAGAGCTCAGAATCACAATCATCACAGAGCGAGCCAATATATACTATCAATCACTTTGGAGGAGCGGGCTGGTGTTCTGAGAAGGAGCAGGCCATTCAACAGCAAATTCAAAGATACACCCATCCATAAAGGGAATCGGAGTGGAATTGTTTTTCCACAGATTTTTTTTACCCGTTTCAATGGATGTGCTACTTTGTCCCGGTCCTGCTGTTTCGACTCTCTCTCAACCTATGAATGCTCAGCTATGAAAAGCCAACTGACATTTGCTCCTGAGGTGTTGAACTGTTGCACCCTCTATAACCACTGTGGTTATTATTTTGATGTAAAAAGGGCTTTTGTAAAATACGTTTGAATGATTGTTTGCTGTGCTGGATGCTGTGTATTCACTAACTGTCTGAGTGATGGGACATTTATAGTATCTGTAACATATTTTGATGTGTATTTAATCTGCATCTTATTTTCTTAAAGTGGGAATCATCAGGAGGAACAATAAGTGTCTCCCTGCTCCTTATTCGGTAAAAAGCTGAGGGACGGGGCTGGAGAAATGTAACCACTCACAAATTCATAGACAGAGCTATAGATGCAAGGACTGACCATCCATGATATCAAAATTGTAATCCTGTTTCTGATCTGTTTCCACTACCATGTACCCTGTTCGCTTTGGATAAAGGAGTCTGCTAAATGGCATATATTATTGAAGTCTACTTTAACTCTGCCAACTAGCTGCCCAGCGTAGTTACCATTCCTTTCCAATAGATGGCAGTGGAAGCTGGTTGAAGTCTACTTTAACCTCTTGATTGTAGCCATCCCGGATCCGGGATCGTGAATACAGCCTCAAGCTCATTACCATAACGCAACGTTAACTATTCATGAAAATCGCAAATGAAATGAAATAAATATGCTACCTCTCAAGCTTAGCCTTTTGTTAACAACACTGTCATCTCAGATTTTCAAAATATGCTTTTCAACCATAGCAAAACAAGCATTTGTGTAAGATTATTGATAACTAGCATAGCATTTAGCGTAGCATTCAGCATGCAACATTTTCACAAAAACAAGAAAAGCATTCAAATAAAATCATTTACCTTTGAAGAACTTCAGATGTTTTCAATGAGGAGGCTCTCAGTTAGATAGCAAATGTTCAGTTTTTCCAAAAAGATTATTTGTTTAGGACAAATCGCTCTGTTTTGTTCATCACGTTTAGCTACGAAAAAAACCTGTATCCAGGAGTGTAATTATCCCCGCAGCTCATTAGCATAACAACGTTAACTATTCATGAAAATCGCAAATGAAATGAAATTAATATGCTAGCTCTCAAGCTTAGCCTTTTGTTAACAACACTGTCATCTCAGATTTTCAAAATATGCTTCTCAACCATAGCAAAACAAGCATAACAGTATTGATAGCTAGCGTAGCATTTAGCGTTAGCATCAGCAGGCAACATTTTCACAAAAACCAGAAAATCGTTCAAATAAAATCATTTACCTTTGAAGAACTTCGGATGTTTTCAATGAGGAGACTCTCAGTTAGATAGCAAATGTTCAGTTTTTCCTGAAAGATTATTTGTTTAGGAGAAATCGCTCCGTTTGGTGCGTCACGTTTGGCTACCAAAGAAAAACGAAAATTCAGTCATCAAAACGCCAAACTTTTTTCCAAATGAACTCCATAATATCGACTGAAACATGGTAAACGTTGATTAGAATCAATCCTCAAGGTGTTTTTCACATATCTCTTCGATGATATATCGTTCGTGGAAGTGTGCGTTCTCTTCTGAATCTCATGGGAAAATGCCTCCAGTTGAAGATTACGCACCAATTTAGACAAAGGACACCGGGCGGACCCCTGGTAAATGTAGTCTCTTATGGCCAATCTTCCAATGATATGCCTACAAATACGTCACAATGCTGCAGACAACTTGGGGAAACGACAGAAAGGGCAGGCTCATTCCTGGCGCACTCACAGCCATATAAGGAGACAATGGAAAACAGAGCCTCAAAAATTCTGCTCATTTCCTGTTTGAAGTTTCATCTTGGTTTCGCCTGTAGCATGAGTTCTGTGGCACTCACAGATAATATCTTTGCAGTTTTGGAAACGTCAGAGTGTTTTCTTTCCAAAGCTGTCAATTATATGCATAGTCGAGCATCTTTTCGTGACAAAATATTGCGCTTAAAACGGGCACGTTTTTTTTATCCATAAATTAAAAGAGCGCCCCCTATATCCAAGAAGTTAACTCTGTCAACTAGCTGCCCAGCGTAGTTACCATTCCTTTCCAATAGATGGCAGTGGAAGCTGGTTGAAGTCACTCTAGCGGCAGGGACATGGGATCAGTATGTACTGAAAGTAGTTTTATCTGGTTACGCTTGAACCTGTTGTTTATACCGGACAAGCTAACTAATACTATTTTTACAAATAGAAGAAATGACACACTCAGGGATGAGATTCCGTACACCTCGTCCAATTCTCCCCTGTGCCCATAGGGTGAACTGGAAAAATGATAAGAAAAGTTAGTCTGATATCGAAACTAAATCACATAATGAGCACGTCCCATATTTGGTTAGAAAGAGATTTCATGAATCATGATGTTTGCGATTCCAACTCCGGTCGTCTAATCTAAAGGTAAATGTGTTACCATAGCGCTGATGATTAAACATCTTTATAGGATACTGATTATATATATTGAGCACCTACCCACTACAGATATTAACCTTAAACAATTTATAATCAAGCAAAATGTCACCAATTATTTAACTGGCATATCGGCTGCAGACTGGTCGAGAAACCTCTTCAGCCAGGAAGTCCTTCATAACGATTAGTGACACGTCCAATAAATACATCGCCAGACAGACTGACTGGAACCTCTGACTGGATGTAATACAGCCACCATCCAGACAGACTGACTGGAACCTCTGACTGGATGTAATACAGCCACCATCCAGACAGACTGACTGGAACCTCTGACTGGATGTAATACAGCCACCATCCAGACAGACTGACTGGAACCTCTGACTGGATGTAATACAGCCACCATCCAGACAGACTGACTGGAACCTCTGACTGGATGTAATACAGTCACTGACTGGAACCTCTGACTGGATGTAATTCAGCCACCATCCAGACAGACTGACTGGAACCTCTGACTGGATGTAATTCAGCCACCATCCAGACAGACTGACTGGAACTCTGACTGGAACCTCTGAATTCAGCCACCATCCAGACAGACTGACTGGAACCTCTGACTGGATGTAATTCAGCCACCATCCAGACAGACTGACTGGAACCTCTGACTGGATGTAATACAGCCACCATCCAGACAGACTGACTGGAACCTCTGACTGGATGTAATACAGTCACCATCCAGACAGACTGACTGGAACCTCTGACTGGATGTAATTCAGCCACCATCCAGACAGACTGACTGGAACCTCTGACTGGATGTAATTCAGCCACCATCCAGACAGACTGACTGGAACCTCTGACTGGATGTAATACAGTCACCATCCAGACAGACTGACTGGAACCTCTGACTGGATGTAATTCAGTCACCATCCAGACAGACTGACTGGAACCTCTGACTGGATGTAATTCAGCCACCATCCAGACAGACTGACTGGAACCTCTGACTGGATGTACCATCCAGACAGACTGACTGGAAGTCACCATCACCAGACAGACTGACTGGAACCTCTGACTGGATGACTGGAACCTCTGACTGGATGCAGTCACCATCCAGACAGACTGACTGGAACCTCTGACTGGATGTAATACAGCCACCATCCCAGACTGACTGGAACCTCTGACTTTGTGCTGCCACCATCCAGACAGACACCATCTCTCTACAGCCACCATCCAGACAGACTGACTGGAACCTCTGACTGCAGCCACCATCTATCTGGCAGCATCCCCACTCACACCTGTTCGTTTTGCTACGCATACCCTCTAGCTGAGGTGTTTCAGTCGGCATATCTGTGTTGTTACTGCTACGAAAACGAACTCTGATCTCGGGCAATGGTCGGCTCAAACAAACGGCTTCAGTAGGTTTATTGGCTCCCTAACTAACATAATTTCATTCTCTGTAATAAACTAATTCTCAGACTCAGAGCTACTTGGTAAATTCAGCCATTTTTGGGAGTTCCATCATGTTCTCTCCTGCCAGTGACGCAACAATGCCAATATGGCGATTTACAGTTAGCTGGTGTTGGAAATCCTAGTGTTTCCATTCCTCCTTAAGGTGAATCTAAATATTCGGTTCAACAAAGATTTACTTCAGAAGTTACTCCAAAACAAATCGAACATATTGTAATTATTAAAAGAAGACCCTTACCTTTCTGGTAATAGAAATTTACTGCGGTGTGAATGTCATGTTATTGTGTGTGTGGGAGAGAGAAAGAAAGACAGAGAGAGCGAGAATGAAAGAGAAAGAGAAACCCTGTCTTGGCAGGTTGTTATCTTAGATCAGGGCACAGCAGGACTGTCAGCAAACAATCTCTACGAAGATAAGCGCCGTTCTCAAAAAGTCTCCAACAGTACAGAGTTCCAGATGGTCCATTGTTTGGCTAGTGCACTTTATATTCTATTAGATATCTTTTAAGTGTGCACATACTATTTCTCTGGGTAGAAAACACTGATTCACTGTTTTTCTAAGTGTACAACATACATTTTCTCAGTATACCCCTAAGTGTTATTTCCTGTTGCAACAACAGACCTACTCTCTTCTTTCCCCAAAAGCTCTCTTACATAAGCAGTATTCATATTTCCTCTAACTCAACGTCTAATTAACATTTCAAATATCTAATCAAATGATAGTTTTATCACATTTTCCAACAGCACGCACTCGCACACTAAAATAAAACATGTAAAAATATTTAGGGCAAGATCATTTCTCAGTGTGAAATACTAATAAACAGTTATGTTTTGGATTGTGAGTTTTGACATTATTTTTCCGTGAAGGGCGGAGTTGAGAGAGAGGCCTAGACAATGAGTCCATTGGTCCACTAGTTTTGGAGTGACAGTTCGTCTTAACACAATCAATGAACATGATTGGCTAACCGGACTATCTGCATTGTGTCCCACCACCCGCCAAACCCTCTTTTCACGCTTCTGCTACTCTCTGTTCATCATATATGCATAGTCACTTTAATGATACCTACATGTACATACTACCTCAATAAGCCTGACTAACTGGTGTCTGTATATAAACTTGATACTCTTTTTTTCAAATGTCTTTTTACTGTTGTTTTATTTCTTTACTTACCTACACACACACACCTTTTTTCCCCGCACCATTGGTTAGAGCCTGTAAGTAAGCATTTCACTGTAAGGTCTACACCTGTTGTATTCGGCGCACGTGACAAATAAACTTTGATTTGTTAGACATGTTTTATCCAATTGATCTTAAAAGCAATTCCTAAGACCCACTTTATTTTTTATTTTTTTATTTCACCTTTATTTAACCAGGTAGGCTAGTTGAGAACAAGTTCTCATTTACAACTGCGACCTGGCCAAGATAAAGCATAGCAGTGTGAACAGACAACACAGAGTTACACATGGAGTAAACAATAAACAAGTCAATAACACAGTAGAAAAAAAGAAAAAAAAGAGAGTCTATATACATTGTGTGCAAAAGGCATGAGGAGGTAGGTGAATAATTACAATTTAGCAGATTAACACTGGAGTGATAAATGATCAGATGGTCATGTGCAGGTAGAGATACTGGTGTGTAAAAGAGCAGAAAAGTAAATAAATAAAAACAGTATGGGGATGAGGTAGGTAAATTGGGTGGGCTATTTACCGATGGACTATGTACAGCTGCAGCGATCGGTTAGCTGCTCAGATAGCAGATGTTTGAAGTTGGTGAGGGAGATAAAAGTCTCCAACTTCAGCGATTTTTGCAATTCGTTCCAGTCACAGGCAGCAGAGAACTGGAACGAAAGGCGGCCAAATGAGGTGTTGGCTTTAGGGATGATCAGTGAGATACACCTGCTGGAGCGCGTGCTACGGGTGGGTGTTGCCATCGTGACCAGTGAACTGAGATAAGGCGGAGCTTTACCTAGCATGGACTTGTAGATGACCTGGAGCCAGTGGGTCTGGCGACGAATATGTAGCGAGGGCCAGCCGACTAGAGCATACAAGTCGCAGTGGTGGGTGGTATAAGGTGCTTGCTGAGTAGAGTTTGCTGAGTAGAGTGTTGGAAGCAATTTTGTAGATGACATCGCCGAAGTCGAGGATCGGTAGGATAGTCAGTTTTACTAGGGTAAGTTTGGCGGCGTGAGAGAAGGAGGCTTTGTTGCGGAATAGAAAGCCGACTCTTGATTTGATTTTCGATTGGAGATGTTTGATATGAGTCTGGAAGGAGAGTTTACAGTCTAGCCAGACACCTAGGTACTTATAGATGTCCACATATTCAAGGTCGGAACCATCCAGGGTGGTGATGCTGGTCAGGCGTGCGGGTGCAGGCAGCGAACGGTTGAAAAGCATGCATTTGGTTTTACTAGCGTTTAAGAGCAGTTGGAGGCCACGGAAGGAGTGTTGTATGGCATTGAAACTCGTTTGGAGGTTAGATAGCACAGTGTCCAAGGACGGGCCGGAAGTGTATAGAATGGTGTCGTCTGCGTAGAGGTGGATCAGGGAATCGCCCGCAGCAAGAGCAACATCATTGATATATACAGAGAAAAGAGTCAGCCCGAGGATGGAACCCTGTGGCACCCCCATAGAGACTGCCAGAGGACCGAACAGCATGCGCTCCGATTTGACACACTGAACTCTGTCTGCAAAGTAATTGGTGAACCAGGCAAGGCAGTCATCCGAAAAACCGAGGCTACTGAGTCTGCCGATAAGAATATGACGATTGACAGAGTCGAAAGCCTTGGCAAGGTCGATGAAGACGGCTGCACAGTACTGTCTTTTATCGATGGCGGTTATGATATCGTTTAGTACCTTGAGCGTGGCTGAGGTGCACCCTTGACCGGCTCGGAAACCAGATTGCACAGCGGAGAAGGTACGGTGGGATTTGAGATGGTCAGTGACCTGTTTGTTGACTTGGCTTTCGAAGACCTTAGATAGGCAGGGCAGGATGGATATAGGTCTGTAACAGTTTGGGTCCAGGGTGTCTCCCCCTTTGAAGAGGGGGATGACTGCGGCAGCTTTCCAATCCTTGGGGATCTCAGACGATATGAAAGAGAGGTTGAACAGGCTGGTAATAGGGGTTGCGACAATGGCGGCGGATAGTTTCAGAAATAGAGGGTCCAGATTGTCGAGCCCAGCTGATTTGTACGGGTCCAGGGTTTGCAGCTCTTTCAGAACATCTGCTATCTGGATTTGGGTAAAGGAGAACCTGGAGAGGCTTGGGCGAGTAGCTGCGGGGGGGGCGGAGCTGTTGGCCGAGGTTGGAGTAGCCAGGCGGAAGGCATGGCCAGCCGTTGAGAAATGCTTGTTGAAGTTTCCGATAATCATGGATTTATCGGTGGTGGCCGTGTTACCTAGCCTCAGTGCAGTGGGCAGCTGGGAGGAGGTGCTCTTGTTCTCCATGGACTTCACAGTGTCCCAGAACTTTTTGGAGTTGGAGCTACAGGATGCAAACTTCTGCCTGAAGAAGCTGGCCTTAGCTTTCCTGACTGACTGCGTGTATTGGTTCCTGACTTCCCTGAACAGTTGCATATCGCGGGGACTATTCGATGCTATTGCAGTCCGCCACAGGATATTTTTGTGCTGGTCGAGGGCAGTCAGGTCTGGAGTAAACCAAGGGCTATATATGTTCATAGTTCTGCATTTTTTGAATGGAGCATGCTTATCTAAAATGGTGAGGAAGTTACTTTTAAAGAATGACCAGGCATCCTCAACTGACGGGATGAGGTCAATGTCCTTCCAGGATACCCGGGCCAGGTCGATTAGAAAGGCCTGCTCACAGAAGTGTTTTAGGGAGCGTTTGACAGTGATGAGGGGTGGTCGTTTGACTGCGGCTCCGTAGCGGATACAGGCAATGAGGCAGTGATCGCTGAGATCCTGGTTGAAGACAGCGGAGGTGTATTTGGAGGGCCAGTTGGTCAGGATGACGTCTATGAGGGTGCCCTTGTTTACAGATTTAGGGTTGTACCTGGTGGGTTCCTTGATGATTTGTGTGAGATTGAGGGCATCTAGCTTAGATTGTAGGACTGCCGGGGTGTTAAGCATATCCCAGTTTAGGTCACCTAACAGAACAAACTCTGAAGCTAGATGGGGGGCGATCAATTCACAAATGGTGTCCAGGGCACAGCTGGGAGCTGAGGGGGGGTCGGTAGCAGGCGGCAACAGTGAGAGACTTATTTCTGGAGAGAGTAATTTTCAAAATTAGTAGTTCGAACTGTTTGGGTATGGACCTGGAAAGTATGACATTACTTTGCAGGCTATCTCTGCAGTAAACTGCAACTCCTCCCCCTTTGGCAGTTCTATCTTGACGGAAAATGTTATAGTTGGGTATGGAAATCTCAGAATTTTTGGTGGCCTTCCCGAGCCAGGATTCAGACACGGCAAGGACATCAGGGTTAGCAGAGTGTGATAAAGCAGTGAGTAAAACAAACTTAGGGAGGAGGCTTCTGATGTTGACATGCATGAAACCAAGGCTTTTTCGATCACAGAAGTCAACAAATGAGGGTGCCTGGGGACATGCAGGGCCTGGGTTTACCTCCACATCACCCGCGGAACAGAGGAGGAGTAGAATGAGGGTGCGGCTAAAGGCTATCAAAACTGGTCGCCTAGAGCGTTGGGGACAGACAATAAAAGGAGCAGATTTCTGGGCATGGTAGAATATATTCAGGGCATAATGCGAAGACAGGGGTATGGTGGGGTGCGGGTACAGCGGAGGTAAGCCCAGGCACTGGGTGATGAGGAGAGAGGTTGTATCACTGGACATGCTGGTTGTAATGGGTGAGGTCACCGCATGTGTGGGAGGTGGGACAAAGGAGGTATCAGGGGTATGAAGAGTGGAACTAGGGGCTCCATTGTAAACTAAAACAATGATAACTAACCTGAACAACAGTATACAAGGCATATTGACATTTGAGAGAGACATACAGCGAGGCACACAGTAATCACAGGTGTTGAATTGGGAGAGCTAGCTAAAACAGTAGCTAAAACAGTAGGTGAGACAACAACAGCTAATCAGCTAGCACAACAACAGCAGGTAAAATGGCGTTGACTAGGCAGGGAGGGTCGGATTAACTACACACAGAGCCTGAGTGTGGCTGTGGCCGACAGATAAAACATAAACAAGCAGAATGGAGTACCGTGATTAATGGACAGTAAAGCATGCATCAGCTATGTAGCCAAGTGATCAGTGTCCAGGGGGCAGCGGTGGATGGGGCAGGGAAGCTGGACTGGCGAGTATTATCCAGGTAAAAAAACTGGCTGGCTGTGCAGAAGGTAAAAGGTAAAAGCCGCTAGCAGTGGCTAACAATGACTAAATAGCTTGTAGCTAGTTAGCTGGTTAGCTTCTGGAGGTTCTTGAGTGTGTTCTAAAAGTTAAAAATGATAGCGATTCCGTATCACATTGGGTGAGGCAGGTTACCGGAAGGTATAAACAAATTAAAAATCGAAAAGAGATTGATTCAGACGGTTAGCAGGCCTGTGCTAACAAGCTACAATATAACAGGAGGAAAGGAAAGGTAGAGGAGCTAGAATAGAACAGGAGGATAGGAAAGGTAGAAGCTAAATAACAGGAGGATAGGAAAGGTAGAGGGCTCCAGGAGGAAAGGAAAGTGAGGATAGGTTATAACAGGAGGAAAGGAAAGGTAGAGGAGCTAGAATATAACAGGAGGAAAGGAAAGGTAGAGGAGCTACAATATAACAGGAGGAGGATAGGAAAGGTAGAAAGGAGCTAGAATATAACAGGAGGAAAGGAAAGGTAAGGAGCTACAATATAACAGGAGGAAAGGAAAGGTAGAGGAGCTAGAATATAACAGGAGGAAAGGAAAGGTAGAGGAGCTAGAATATAACAGGAGGAAAGGAAAGGTAGAGGAGCTAGAATAGAACAGGAGGATAGGAAAGGTAGAGGAGCTAGAATAGAACAGGAGGAAAGGAAAGGTAGAGGAGCTAGAATATAACAGGAGGAAAGGAAAGGTAGAGGAGCTAGAATAGAACAGGAGGATAGGAAAGGTAGAGGAGCTAGAATATAACAGGAGGATAGGAAAGGTAGAGGAGCTAGAATAGAACAGGAGGATAGGAAAGGTAGAGGAGCTAGAATATAACAGGAGGAAAGGAAAGGTAGAGGAGCTAGAATATAACAGGAGGAAAGGAAAGGTAGAGGAGCTAGAATATAACAGGAGGATAGGAAAGGTAGAGGAGCTAGAATAGAACAGGAGGATAGGAAAGGTAGAGGAGCTAGAATATAACAGGAGGAAAGGAAAGGTAGAGGAGCTAGAATATAACAGGAGGATAGGAAAGGTAGAGGAGCTAGAATATAACAGGAGGAAAGGAAAGGTGAAGGAGCTAGGATATGAGAAAAGGAAATGATGAAAGGGAGAAAAAACAACACAGCAAACAAGGGAACGTTTAGAATAATTCCTGTCTGCCAGTAGTTGTTGATGTTAATTATGTAACGTAAAATAATCTTACAGTATATGATATAGGCACATTGCACGGCATGACAGAAAAACATAACAGCCCATAGATGTAGCTAGCTATAGATATTTAAATATGTTTGACTGTGAACTGTGCTGCTGTACTGTATTGAATTACACTGTATTATATGAACTGGAATTATGCACATCATTCAAAACATGATAAAGCAGAAGAGTGTGTCTGTGTGTGCAGGTGTGTGTGTGTGTGCGCGGGGTCACACAAACACGTTATCCCCAAACCAACAACATTCTAACTGCCATGGTGCATTGTCAGACTGCAAAGGGACATGAAGTTGCGTGCATCAGGCCCTGTCATGGTAACCTTTGAATTCACTACAATGTTATACTCAGGCCCCTGCGTATACCAACACCTTGCATAGTATATTTTAGAGAGTAACAGCTCGGCCAGCAGCCTGTAGGTGGGAACGAAAGGTTAACTTTCAAATGTGTGCGTAATGGCACGGTGTTTTATGTAGGCTACACTTCTAAATCAAATCAAATTTTATTTGTCACATACACATGGTTAGCAGATGTTAATGCGAGTGTAGCGAAATGCTTGTGCTTCTAGTTCCGACAATGCAGTAATAACCAACAAGTAATCTAACTAACAATTCCAAAAAAACTACTGTCTTATACACAGTGTAAGGGGATAAAGAATATGTACATAAGGATATATGAATGAGTGATGGTACAGAGCAGCATAGGCAAGATACAGTAGATGGTATCGAGTACAGTATATACATATGAGATGAGTATGTAAACAAAGTGGCATAGTTAAAGTGGCTAGTGATACATGTATTACATAAGGATGCAGTAGATGATATAGAGTACAGTATATACGTATACATATGAGATGAATAATGTAGGGTATGTAAACATTATATTAGGTAGCATTGTTTAAAGTGGCTAGTGATATATTTTACATCATTTCCCATCAATTCCCATTATTAAAGTGGCTGGAGTTGAGTCAGTGTGTTGGCAGCAGCCACTCAATGTTAGTGGTGGCTGTTTAACAGTCTGATGGCCTTGAGATAGAAGCTGTTTTTCAGTCTCTCGGTCCCAGCTTTGATGCACCTGTACTGACCTCGCCTTCTGGATGATAGCGGGGTGAACAGGCAGTGGCTCGGGTGGTTGTTGTCCTTGATGATCTTTATGGCCTTCCTGTAACATCGGGTGGTGTAGGTGTCCTGGAGGGCAGGTAGTTTGCCCCCGGTGATGCGTTGTGCAGACCTCACTACCCTCTGGAGAGCCTTACGGTTGTGGGCGGAGCAGTTGCCGTACCAGGCGGTGATACAGCCCGCCAGGATGCTCTCGATTGTGCATCTGTAGAAGGTTGTGAGTGCTTTTGGTGACAAGCCAAATTTCTTCAGCCTCCTGAGGTTGAAGAGGCGCTGCTGCGCCTTCTTCACGATGCTGTCTGTGTGAGTGGACCAATTCAGTTTGTCTGTGATGTGTATGCCGAGGAACTTAAAACTTACTACCCTCTCCACTACTGTTCCATCGATGTGGATAGTGGGGTGTTCCCTCTGCTGTTTCCTGAAGTCCACAATCATCTCCTTAGTTTTGTTGACGTTGAGTGTGAGGTTATTTTCCTGACACCACACTCCGAGGGCCCTCACCTCCTCCCTGTAGGCCGTCTCGTCGTTGTTGGTAATCAAGCCTACCACTGTTGTGTCGTCTGCAAACTTGATGATTGAGTTGGAGGCGTGCGTGGCCACGCAGTCGTGGGTGAACAGGGAGTACAGGAGAGGGCTCAGAACGCACCCTTGTGGGGCCCCAGTGTTGAGGAGCGTTGAGGAGGTTAGCAGTAAAAAATTAAACATATTTTCCCTGTGGAACAACTTTTTACTACCATCAGTTTAAAAAACAGCCACAGTGTATGCATTCATCATAAAAAATGAAAATGAAGTAATGTCATAGGCCTGTGCTTATAATCTTGTGAATATAGGTCACGGATTGTTTAGAGAAGGATTGCGCGTTCCTGTCGGGCTCAAGGGCTACTGCGCCCAAACCCGTGTCATGGACCTTACATAGCCACGGGGCAGGGGGTTCGGTATAGCCACGCCTGAGACAGTTATTTTACGTTCCATTATAACAACCAACAGGTCGAGCCTACGGAGAATATCAACACATTAACATCCAATGGCACTTATCGTAAGAGTAGGGGTGTTAACCCCGGTGTCCTGGCTAAATTCCCAATCTGACCCTCAAACCATCACGGTCACCTAGTAATCCCCAATTTACAATTGGCTCATTAATCCCCCTCCTCTCCCCTGTAACTATTCCCCAGGTCGTTGCTGTAAACGAGCGTCACGTTCTGACCTTAGTTCCTTTGTTTTGTCTTTGTTTTAGTATGGTCAGGGCTTGAGAGATGCTTGTTCTAGGTCCCAAGAAACAAAGAGATCTTCTGTTGAATCTGACAATTAATCTTAATGGTTGTACAGTCGTCTCAAATAAAACTGTGAAGGACCTCGGCGTTACTCTGGACCCTGATCTCTCTTTTGAAGAACATATCAAGACCATTTCAAGGACAGCTTTTTTCCATCTACGTAACATTGCAAAAATCAGACATTTTCTGTCCAAAAATGATGCAGAAAAATTAATCCATATTTTGTCACTTCTAGGTTAGACTACTGCAATGCTCTACTTTCTGGCTACCCGGATAAAGCACTAAATAAACTTCAGTTGGTGCTAAATACGGCTACTAGAATCCTGACTAGAACCAAAATATTTGATCATATTACTCCAGTGCTAGCCTCTCTACACTGGCTTCCTGTCAAAGCAAGGGCTGATTTCAAGGTTTTACTGCTAACCTACAAAGCATTACATGGGCTTGCTCCTACCTATCTCTCTGATTTGGTCCTGCTGTACATACCTACACGTACGCTACGGTCACAAGACGCAGGCCTCCTAATTGTCCCTAGAATTTCTAGAAAGCAAACAGCTGGAGGCAGGGCTTTCTCCTATAGAGCTCCATTTTTATGGAACGGCCTGCCTACCCATGTCAGAGACACAAACTCGGTCTCAACCTTTAAGTCCTTACTGAAGACTTATCTCTTCAGTGGGTCATATGATTGAGTGTAGTCTGACCCAGGAGTGGGAAGGTGAACGGAAAGGCTCTGGAGCAACGAACTGCCCTTGCTGTCTCTGCCTGGCCGGTTCCCCTCTTCCCACTGGGATTCTCTGCCTCTAACCCTATTACAGGGGCTGAGTCACTGGCTTACTGGGGCTCTCTCATGCCGTCCCTGGAAGGGGTGCATCACCTGAGTGGGTTGATTCACTGATGTGGTCATCCTGTCTGGGTTGGCGCCCCCCCTTGGGTTGTGCCATGGCGGAGATCTTTGTGGACTATACTCAGCCTTGTCTCAGGATGGTAAGTTGGTGGTTGAAGATATCCCTCTAGTGGTGTGGGGGCTGTGCTTTGGCAAAGTGGGTGGGGTTATATCCTTCCTGTTTGGCCCTGTCTGGGGGTGTCCTCGGATGGGGCCACAGTGTCTCCTGACCCCTCCTGTCTTAGCCTCCAGTATTTATGCTGCAGTAGTTAATGTGTCGGGGGGCTAGGGTCAGTTTGTTATATCTGGAGTACCTCTCCTGTCCTATTCCGTGTCCTGTATGAATCTAAGTGTGCATTCTCTAATTCTCTCTTTATCTCTCTGTCTCTCGGAGGACCTGAGCCCTAGGACCATGCCCCAGGACTACCTGACATGATGACTCCTTGCTGTCCCCAGTCCACCTGGCCATGCTGCTGCTCCAGTTTCAACTGTTCTGCCTTATTATTATTCGACCATGCTGGTCATTTATGAACATTTGAACATCTTGGCCATGTTCTGTTATAATCTCCACCCGGCACAGCCAGAAGAAGACTGGCCACCCCACATAGCCTGGTTCCTCTCTAGGTTTCTTCCTAGGTTTTTGCCTTTCTAGGGAGTTTTTCCTAGCCACCGTGCTTCTACACCTGCATTGCTTGCTGTTTGGGGTTTTAGGCTGGGTTTCTGTACAGCACTTTGAGATATCAGCTGATGTACGAAGGGCTATATAAATAAATTTGATTTGATTTGATTTGATTTGAGTTGGGGTGGGGTGGGCAGTCTATGTTCCTTTTTCTATAATTTGGGATTCTGTGTTTGGCCTGGTATGGTTCTCAATCAGAGGCAGCTGTCAATTGTTGTCCCTGATTGAGAACCATACTTAGGTAGCCTGGTTTCACTTTTGAGTTGTGGGTGATTGTTTCCTGTGTCTGTGTGTTCCACACGGAACTGTTTCGGTTTGTTATTTTTGTATTTTGTCGTGTTCAGTTTGTTCTACTAATTATGGACACTTACCACGCTGCGCATTGGTCTTCCTCTTCTCCTTCATACGACAACCGTTACAATGAGAACGTGTTCTCAGTCAACTGTTCTGGTAAAATAACGGATAAATAAAAAAATAAATGATTATATTAATTAATAACTGTGATTAAAAAAATTAGTAATTATATCGGTGATTAACAAAATATGCACATGACAGTATTCATACTTTTGTTTTTGTGAATGAAAAAAAATGTTTTGATAATGGTTTTCATACACATACCTTGTCCATAATGTAGAGGTCTATGGGATATTCATTGAAGAGGTAAGAGAGGAGGATGGTAAATGTGATCTGCATAACATACCAATATCAATTGACATACCTTTGCATACCTCCTCTGTCTGTATACCTGCAGACACAGACACAAAAGTGAGCAGTTCAGTCATCTTCAGCCAATACATCCAGCCTTCATCATGTTCTTACAGCCTATATTCTTACCTCCTTGTTGATTGATATATTGAATTGTGTCCATTTTCTGTTTTAGAAAGATTTGCACAAATATGAAAAGATAGATGGTGTCATCTTAAAACAATATCAATTTAGATCATACAAGGGACCAACCTTAAATTGAGATCTTTACATTTTTCAGTTAAGTGCCTGCACCTGCTGTTCTTTCAAATCCAAATGTTTCAGTTGGGCAGTTAAGTTCCTGCAAGAACCCCCACCAACTAAGGAGGTTCCTCGATGAACCCCACCTCCTATGGGGTTCTTGGAAGAAGCTTTTGGGGGCCATTTTCAGTGCCTTTAAACCCAAGGTTATTTGAAGAACTTTGAGGATCTTAGCAGAACCCTTGTTGAACCCCTAATTTTTAGAGTATACCTCACCATGGCCGTTAGAAGAGTGTATGATAGACTGAAATTGCCAGGGGGAAACTTGGTGGGGTGGGGTGGGGTGGGGGGTGGGGTGGGGTGGTGTGTGTGTGTGTGTGTGTGTGTGTGTGTGTGTGTGTGTGTGTGTGTGTGTGTGTGTGTGTGTGTGTGTGTGTGTGTGTGTGTGTGTGTGTGTGTGTGTGTGTGTGTGTGTGTGTGTGTGTGCGCCCGCGATATATAGGCTTAAAGGCAGAGGCAATAAAAGACACAGTGGCAGAATAAATTCAACCACACCTTTGTTTGTGCTTTGGGCTCCTGAGTGGCACAGCGGTTTAAGGCACTGCATCTCAGTGCAAGAGGCGTCACTGTAGTTCCTGGTTCGAATCCAGACTGCATCACATTTGACTGTGATTAGGAGTCCCATTGGGCCAGGGTAGGTCATCACTGTAAATAAGAATGTGTTCTTCACTGACTTGCCCGGTTAAATAATAATAATTTGTTTTATCACAAAACCGGATAGCAACCTCTGTCCTGAGAAGTCCACAAAGCGTACTGCATTTAACACACAGTTACTACATGACCTACAGCATGGTCAAACAAGTGAATGTTTCAGACATTTTCAGACTATAAACCAACTGTTGATTTAGAATCACAGAAAGTTACCGAAGTCCCAAAGAAAACAGGAGCTACCTTCACTATTCCAGCACCATTTCAACTTCAACATGTCAGAATCATCAAATCACCTCTGCTAATATAATTGACCGGTTTCTCGTAGTTATTTATCACAGTAAATTTTGGTAACTGGGTCTACTTTTATGCTGAGGGGAGTTTCTTCCTCTGCAGTGCCTTCAAACACAAACCTAAACTTCTTCTTCAGACTGGCTTTATGTTCCTCTTTAACTCTCTGTATGAGTTCTGTAAGGACAGAGTCAGAATAAAACAGCTTCATTATTAGAGCATAAGATGAAGAAGAAGTCTTATCCACCTTTCACTCATACGGTTGAGACTGTCTACTAATAAACCACTATAAGATCTAGTGAGGTGCTGTGGGGTTTTCATTGAGACTGTCTACTAATAAACCACTATAAGATCTAGTGAGGTGCTGTGGGGTTTTCATTGAGACTGTCTACTAATAAACCACTATAAGGTCTAGTGAGGTGCTGTGGGGTTTTCATGAGACTGCCTACTAATAAACCACTATAAGGTCTAGTGAGGTGCTGTGGGGTTTTCATTGAGACTGCCTACTAATAAACCACTATAAGGTCTAGTGAGGTGCTGTGGGGTTTTCATGAGACTGCCTACTAATAAACCACTATAAGGTCTAGTGAGGTGCTGTGGGTTTTCATTGAGACTGCCTACTAATAAACCACTATAAGGTCTAGTGAGGTGCTGTGGGGGGTTTTCATGAGACTGTTTTCTACTAATAAACCACTATAAGGTCTAGTGAGGTGCTGTGGGGTTTTCATGAGACTGCCTACTAATAAACCACTATAAGGTCTAGTGAGGTGCTGTGGGGTTTTCATTGAGACTGCCTACTAATAAACCACTATAAGGTCTAGTGAGGTGCTGTGGGGTTTTCATGAGACTGCCTACTAATAAACCACTATAAGATCTAGTGAGGTGCTGTGGGGTTTTCATTGAGACTGCCTACTAATAAACCACTATAAGGTCTAGTGAGGTGCTGTGGGGTTTTCATGAGACTGCCTAAACCACTATAAGGTCTAGTGAGGTGCTGGGGGGTTTTCATGAACTGTCTTTAAACCACTATAAGATCTAGTGAGGTGCTGTGGGGTTCTCATTGAGACTGTCTACTAATGAACCATTATAAGGCCTAGTGAGGTGCTGTGGGGTTTTCATTGAGACTGCCTACTAATAAACCACTATAAGGCCTATTGAGGTGCTGTGGGGTTTTCATGAGACTGCCTACTAATAAGCCACTAACTCTAACCTTAATTGTAACCCCAACCCTAACCCCTCTAAGTTTAAAATAGCCTTTGTCCTCTTAGGGAAGGAACGTGGGAAATGTCCCCACGATGGAGAATTGTACTTGTTTTATTGATTTTAGGTCCCCACAAAAATAGCCTTTGAGAAAACACACACACACACACACACACACACACACACACACACACACACACACACACACACACACACACACACACACACACACACACACACACACACACACACACACACACACACACACACACACACACACACACACACACACACACACACACACACACACACCTAAAATAAAATAGATCTGACAACTTTCAAACCGTCCAGTATATTTGTGGCCTGGTAATTATTCAGCGTGAAATACTAAGGAAAAACTATGACAAAAAGAGAAGAGGAAGTTCCATCAGTGTCTGTCTACATTTCTTTTCTAGTGACGGTGAGAAAGAGCTCTGGCTGGACTCCTGTTTACCATGGTAAGAGTCTCTGTTACTGGACTCCTGTTTAACATGGTAAGAGTCTCTGTTACTGGACTCCTGTTTAACATGGTAAGAGTCTCTGTTACTGGACTCCTGTTTAACATGGTAAGAGTCTCTGTTACTGGACTCCTGTTTACCATGGTAAGAGTCTCTGTTACTGGACTCCTGTTTAACATGGTAAGAGTCACTGTTACTGGACTCCTGTTTAACATGGTAAGAGTCTCTGTTACTGGACTCCTGTTTACCATGGTTAGAGTCTCTGTTACTGGACTCCTGTTTAACATGGTTAGAGTCTCTGTTACTGGACTCCTGTTTAACATGGTTAGAGTCTCTGTTACTGGACTCCTGTTTCAACATGGTAAGAGTCTCTGTTACTGGACTCCTGTTTACCATGGTAAGAGTCACTGTTACTGGACTCCTGTTTAACATGGTAAGAGTCTCTGTTACTGGACTCCTGTTTAACATGGTAAGAGTCTCTGTTACTGGACTCCTGTTTAACATGGTAAGAGTCACTGTTACTGGACTCCTGTTTAACATGGTAAGAGTCTCTGTTACTGGACTCCTGTTTAACATGGTAAGAGTCTCTGTTACTGGACTCCTGTTTAACATGGTAAGAGTGCTTCTATATTATTTTTTTCTTTGTTCAAGTTCAACTAGTTCATTGGTAGGTACTAAAATAAATATATACATTGGAAGGATTTGGTTAGAGATCTCACACAGTAGTATAAATACACAGACAGTAGGAGGATCTGAATCACCATGAAGGGTATTTGATAGTCCCTTGTGGTGGTCTGGATGTGAAGACCCCACTATCGAGAAAAATATACCTGTAGTATTAGAATAGAACGATTTGTTAAAACCAGGTTTAATTAGCCATTTAGTATTATGTATGTTGTACTTCTGAACAGGTGTCCCTCTTATCAGGCCTTGTGTGTCATCTCATACTTTTCATATCATAGTATTGACTGGTTAGTATACTGTACAGGAAGTATGTTCTGTCATGATGTTGACTGGTTAGTATACTGTACAGGAAGTATGTTCTGTCATGATGATGATGTTGACTGGTTAGTATACTGTACAGGAAGTATGTTCTGTCATGATGTTGACTGGTTAGTATACTGTACAGGAAGTATGTTCTGTCATGATGTTGACTGGTTAGTATACTGTACAGGAAGTATGTTCTGTCATGATGATGATGTTGACTGGTTAGTATACTGTACAGGAAGTATGTTCTGTCATGATGATGATGTTGACTGGTTAGTAAAACAGGAAGTATGTTCTGTCATGATGATGATGTTGACTGGTTAGTATACTGTACAGGAAGTATGTTCTGTCATGATGATGATGTTGACTGGTTAGTATACTGTACAGGAAGTATGTTCTGTCATGATGATGTTGACTGGTTAGTATACTTATGTATACTGTACAGGAAGTATGTTCTGTCATGATGTTGACTGGTTGACTGGTTAGTATGACTGTACAGGAAGTATGTTCTGTCATGATGATGATGTTGACTGGTTAGTATACTGTACATGAAGTATGTTCTGTCATGATGTTGACTGGTTAGTATACTGTACATGAAGTATGTTCTGTCATGATGTTGACTGGTTAGTATACTGTACATGAAGTATGTTCTGTCATGATGTTGACTGGTTAGTATACTGTACAGGAAGTATGTTCTGTCATGATGATGATGTTGACTGGTTAGTATACTGTACATGAAGTATGTTCTGTCATGATGTTGACTGGTTAGTATACTGTACAGGAAGTATGTTCTGTCATGATGATGATGTTGACTGGTTAGTATACTGTACAGGAAGTATGTTCTGTCATGATGTTGACTGGTTAGTATACTGTACATGAAGTATGTTCTGTCATGATGTTGACTGGTTAGTATACTGTACATGAAGTATGTTCTGTCATGATGATGATGTTGACTGGTTAGTATACTGTACAGGAAGTATGTTCTGTCATGATGTTGACTGGTTAGTATACTGTACAGGAAGTATGTTCTGTCATGATGATGATGTTGACTGGTTAGTATACTGTACATGAAGTATGTTCTGTCATGATGATGATGTTGACTGGTTAGTATACTGTACATGAAGTATGTTCTGTCATGATGTTGACTGGTTAGTATACTGTACAGGAAGTATGTTCTGTCATGATGATGATGTTGACTGGTTAGTATACTGTACATGAAGTATGTTCTGTCATGATGTTGACTGGTTAGTATACTGTACATGAAGTATGTTCTGTCATGATGTTGACTGGTTAGTATACTGTACATGAAGTATGTTCTGTCATGATGTTGACTGGTTAGTATACTGTACATGAAGTATGTTCTGTCATGATGATGACTGGTTAGTATACTGTACATGAAGTATGTTCTGTCATGATGTTGACTGGTTAGTATACTGTACATGAAGTATGTTCTGTCATGATGTTGACTGGTTAGTATACTGTACATGAAGTATGTTCTGTCATGATGATGACTGGTTAGTATACTGTACATGAAGTATGTTCTGTCATGATGTTGACTGGTTAGTATACTGTACAGGAAGTATGTTCTGTCATGATGATGATGTTGACTGGTTAGTATACTGTACATGAAGTATGTTCTGTCATGATGATGATGTTGACTGGTTAGTATACTGTACATGAAGTATGTTCTGTCATGATGATGATGTTGACTGGTTAGTATACTGTACATGAAGTATGTTCTGTCATGATGTTGACTGGTTAGTATACTGTACATGAAGTATGTTCTGTCATGATGATGATGTTGACTGGTTAGTATACTGTACATGAAGTATGTTCTGTCATGATGATGACTGGTTAGTATACTGTACATGAAGTATGTTCTGTCATGATGATGATGTTGACTGGTTAGTATACTGTACATGAAGTATGTTCTGTCATGATGATGATGTTGACTGGTTAGTATACTGTACATGAAGTATGTTCTGTCATGATGTTGACTGTATACTGTACAGGAAGTATGTTCTGTCATGATGATGATGTTGACTGGTTAGTATACTGTACATGAAGTATGTTCTGTCATGATGATGATGTTGACTGGTTAGTATACTGTACATGAAGTATGTTCTGTCATGATGATGATGTTGACTGGTTAGTATACTGTACATGAAGTATGTTCTGTCATGATGTTGACTGGTTAGTATACTGTACATGAAGTATGTTCTGTCATGATGATGTATGTTCTGTACATGATGATGATGTTGACTGGTTAGTATACTGTACATGAAGTATGTTCTGTCATGATGTTGACTGGTTAGTATACTGTACAGGAAGTATGTTCTGTCATGATGATGATGTTGACTGGTTAGTATACTGTACATGAAGTATGTTCTGTCATGATGATGTTGACTGGTTAGTATACTGTCATGAAGTATGTTCTGATGATGATGTTGACTGGTTAGTATACTGTACAGGAAGTATGTTCTGTCATGATGATGATGTTGACTGGTTAGTATACTGTACATGAAGTATGTTCTGTCATGATGATGATGTTGACTGGTTAGTATACTGTACATGAAGTATGTTCTGTCATGATGATGATGTTGACTGGTTTAGTATACTGTACATGAAGTATGTTCTGTCATGAAGTATGATGATGTTGACTGGTTAGTATACTGTACATGAAGTATGTTCTGTCATGATGATGATGTTGACTGGTTAGTATACTGTACATGAAGTATGTTCTGTCATGATGATGATGTTGACTGGTTAGTATACTGTACATGAAGTATGTTCTGTCATGATGATGATGTTGACTGGTTAGTATACTGTACATGAAGTATGTTCTGTCATGAAGTATGTTCTGATGATGTTGACTGGTTAGTATACTGTACATGAAGTATGTTCTGTCATGATGATGATGTTGACTGGTTAGTATACTGTACATGAAGTATGTTCTGTCATGATGTTGACTGGTTAGTATACTGACAGGAAGTATGTTCTGTCATGATGATGATGTTGACTGGTTAGTATACTGTACATGAAGTATGTTCTGTCATGATGATGATGTTGACTGGTTAGTATACTGTACATGAAGTATGTTCTGTCATGAAGTATGTTCTGTCATGATGATGATGTTGACTGGTTAGTATACTGTACATGAAGTATGTTCTGTCATGATGATGATGTTGACTGGTTAGTATACTGTACATGAAGTATGTTCTGTCATGATGTTGACTGGTTGTATACTGTACAGGAAGTATGTTCTGTCATGATGATACTGTACATACTGTACTGGTTGTATACTGTACATGAAGTATGTTCTGATGATGTTGACTGGTTAGTATACTGTACATGAAGTATGTTCTGTCATGATGATGATGTTGACTGGTTAGTATACTGTACAGGAAGTATGTTCTGTCATGATGATGATGTTGACTGGTTAGTATACTGTACATGAAGTATGTTCTGTCATGATGATGATGTTGACTGGTTAGTATACTGTACATGAAGTATGTTCTGTCATGATGATGATGTTGACTGGTTAGTATACTGTACATGAAGTATGTTCTGTCATGATGATGATGTTGACTGGTTAGTATACTGTACATGAAGTATGTTCTGTCATGATGATGATGTTGACTGGTTAGTATACTGTACATGAAGTATGTTCTGTCATGATGATGATGTTGACTGGTTAGTATACTGTACATGAAGTATGTTCTGTCATGATGATGATGTTGACTGGTTAGTATACTGTACATGAAGTATGTTCTGTCATGATGATGATGTTGACTGGTTAGTATACTGTACATGAAGTATGTTCTGTCATGATGATGATGTTGACTGGTTAGTATACTGTGTCATGATGATGATGTTGACTGGTTAGTATACTGGAAGTATGTTCTGTCATGATGATGATGTTGACTGGTTAGTATACTGTACATGAAGTATGTTCTGTCATGATGATGATGTTGACTGGTTAGTATACTGTACATGAAGTATGTTCTGTCATGATGATGATGTTGACTGGTTAGTATACTGTACATGAAGTATGTTCTGTCATGATGATGATGTTGACTGGTTAGTATACTGTACATGAAGTATGTTCTGTCATGATGATGATGTTGACTGGTTAGTATACTGTACAGGAAGTATGTTCTGTCATGATGATGATGTTGACTGGTTAGTATACTGTACAGGAAGTATGTTCTGTCATGATGACTGGTTGACTGTACAGGAAGTATGTTCTGTCATGATGATGATGTTGACTGGTTAGTATACTGTACATGAAGTATGTTCTGTCATGATGATGATGTTGACTGGTTAGTATACTGTACAGGAAGTATGTTCTGTCATGATGATGATGTTGACTGGTTAGTATACTGTACAGGAAGTATGTTCTGTCATGATGATGATGTTGACTGGTTAGTATACTGTACAGGAAGTATGTTCTGTCATGATGATGATGTTGACTGTACAGGAAGTATACTGTCATGAAGTATGTTCTGTCATGATGATGATGTTGACTGGTTAGTATACTGTACATGAAGTATGTTCTGTCATGATGATGATGTTGACTGGTTAGTATACTGTACATGAAGTATGTTCTGTCATGATGATGATGTTGACTGGTTAGTATACTGTACAGGAAGTATGTTCTGTCATGATGATGATGTTGACTGGTTAGTATACTGTACAGGAAGTATGTTCTGTCATGATGATGATGTTGACTGGTTAGTATACTGTACAGGAAGTATGTTCTGTCATGATGATGATGTTGACTGGTTAGTATACTGTACAGGAAGTATGTTCTGTCATGATGATGATGTTGACTGGTTAGTATACTGTACAGGAAGTATGTTCTGTCATGATGATGATGTTGACTGGTTAGTATACTGTACAGGAAGTATGTTCTGTCATGATGATGATGTTGACTGGTTAGTATACTGTACAGGAAGTATGTTCTGTCATGATGATGATGTTGACTGGTTAGTATACTGTACATGAAGTATGTTCTGTCATGATGATGATGTTGACTGGTTAGTATACTGTACATGAAGTATGTTCTGTCATGATGATGATGTTGACTGGTTAGTATACTGTACATGAAGTATGTTCTGTATGTTCTGTCATGATGATGATGTTGACTGGTTAGTATACTGTACATGAAGTATGTTCTGTCATGATGATGACTGGTTAGTATACTGTACATGAAGTATGTTCTGTCATGTATGTTCTGTGTTGACTGGTTAGTATACTGTACATTAAGTATGTTCTGTCATGATGTTGACTGGTTAGTATACTGTACATGAAGTATGTTCTGTCATGATGATGATGTTGACTGGTTAGTATACTGTACATGAAGTATGTTCTGTCATGATGATGATGTTGACTGGTTAGTATACTGTACATGAAGTATGTTCTGTCATGATGATGATGTTGACTGGTTAGTATACTGTACATGAAGTATGTTCTGTCATGATGATGATGTTGACTGGTTAGTATACTGTACATGAAGTATGTTCTGTCATGATGATGATAATGATGCTTTTGAAATCCTCTTCTTCTTCATCTTGTTTCTCTGCAGGGTCTTGGATATCTCCAACTTGGTAACCTGGTTACCTGGTACTCCAACCTGGTAACCTGGTTACCTGGTTACCTGGTACTCCAACCTGGTAACCTGGTTACCTGGTACTCCAACCTGGTAATCATCCTGCTCATGACTACAGGTAAACTGGATGAGATTAAATATTATTTTAGTTGTATTTGTTTGTTTACCTCCTGAAAAGGAATTATCTGAATTTATGACGTTGTTGAGCATATAGTAGTGTACAGTCATACAGGGAAAATAGGGTGCGTACAGTTTCCAGTTGACAACTAAACCTCACAGTACTTCTCCTTTGGTGTTTTTTCTCTAACACTTGGAACTCTCCTAGAATAGATTTCAACACCACAAATGTACTTCTTACTTCTTGGAACTTCTCCTTTAGTTTGTCAGTAAAAAACACATTCAGCACAAGAGGTTGACCTCTCATAGTATATAGAGTGTGACCATCTTCAGTATCAATTCATTAATGATGGAATTACGATTCAGCATCCTGATGTGTGACCTATGTTTCAGGGTGTCTGGGTCAGGACAACGGGAGTGTGACTTACACTCCCAGGAGAGTCTGCTCCTTAGAGGGCTCTTCTGTGACCATGCCCTGCTCTTACACATTTCCCAAGGGTCACAAAGTCACAACAGCTTTCTGGTTCAAAGGTCAAGTGCCTGGTGCTGAGTCTCTGGATCTGAATTTGAACCCTGAGTACAAAGGCCGTGTGGAGTATCTAGGGGACAGTAACCAACTCTGTACACTGAGAATCACAGACCTGAGAGAGAGCGATTCAGGAACCTACAGCTTCCTGTTTGGGACTGACGTCAATCCTGGGGGATGGATGGGGAATCCAGGAGTCAGGTTAAATGTGACAGGTAAGGCCACGGCATGAATTCATCCACATGAATATGGATAAAATCGTTGTCCGTCAATGTTCAACTCAGCTATTTTTGGACGAGTTGCATATGCACAAAGTCTTCACAAAGGCAGACAAAAGCCTGTACATAGAAATAGAAGGGAAGCGCTACTAAAGTACACAATAGTAGATGTTGGTAGATAGAAGGTGCTCTTTGGTAAAAGGGGTGAATTGGTCATCAAAAAGAAAGGAGGACCAAGGCACTTCATATAAAACAAAGTTAAAAACTCCAACGCGTTTCAGCTGCATGGACTTCGTCAGGGAAATAAATGATAATACAATGCCCTCTTTTGAACAGCTTATTTTTGGGGGGAAAAAGTTGTTCAAAAGAGGACATTGTATTATCACTTCTTTGTCCCCCCTGACGAAGGCCATGCAGCCGAAACGCGTAAGCGTTTTTCAACTCTGTTTCCATTGAACATGACATACTAATAAAGGCATGTTAATTAATTATATGAAGAGTGACTTGGTCCTCTATTCTTTTTGAAAAGCATATGCATCTTTTAGACGGACAATCATCTCCACTGTCCATCATCCGTCAGCAGATTACTCACATTGAAAAAAACATTGGTTTCATCTGTAATTTTAAGAAACAATAAAATAGGAGAATCTTGTAGAAGCTTTGGGAGGAGAATGTATTATTCTTTATGTTACTGTCTGTTCTTTTCCTGGGTTTGACTTGATCTAATAAAGCTATTTTGTTTGAAATCAAATCAAAACTCAAATTAAAATGACCCCCACTCTACCCAGGGCTCCATGTTGATTTGACCCCTGACCTAGCTTTGGACGGCGAGTGGGCAGATCTTACCTGTGGCTCCTGCTTCTTGAGTGAAAATCCCACCTACACCTGGTACAGGGACAAACAGCCTTTGAACTACACCAACAAGGTCAAGGTTATGGCCAACTACCTGGAACTAGACCCGGTAGGCAGGGAAGATGCAGGCAGCTACTCCTGTGCGGTGAGCGGCAGAGAGGATTCCCCTGGTCCGGCAGTGATCCTTGTAGTGGGATGTAAGTAGTGTATAGAGAGGATATTAGAAATGTATTAATTTCATCTGTTTATGTCACTAGCAAATCATCTATTAGTTCTGAGAGTCAGCAACCCAAATATGGCTTTGTTTACTGACCTACATCTTAGCATTAGCTTGAAAAACAACAAAGGGGTATACTACAGCTAACTTTGATAAACAACTAGAAATAACCATTGATTTTCTGATTCATTAAGAAAGCTAAACTTCAATGTGTGTTTTTGGTTGTTCAGTCAATTAGACCATGTCATTTTAAGCTTGTTGTCTATGAATAAAACATTATTTTAGAATATTTAGTTAGCTGGCTAACTCATTGACCCTGCTTCGTAGTAAAGCCCTCTGGAGTGGAAGGACCCCAGTCAGCATGTGCTAAATAACATGCCATGAACAGCTCAATGTCACCACAACATGAGCTGTGGGTGTTAATCTAGATGTCACAAACTCTCTTCATTTTCTCCTCCAGACTTCCCAAAGAACACCTCAGTGTCAGTTAGTCCCTCTGGTGAAATAGTGGAGGGCAGATCAGTGACTCTGACCTGCAGCAGTGATGCCAAGCCACCAGTGGACAAATACACCTGGTACAAGAAGAATGAAGAACAGACGGGGTTCTCAGAAACAGGATCAGGGCAGAGTTACATCATCCTTAACATCAGCAATGAGGACAGTGGGCAGTACTTCTGTAAGGCTGAGAATCAATACGGACCACTTGACTCTGCACCTGTGCATCTCAGTGTAGCAGGTAAGATATCCATTTAATTAAGGCAGAATAGACCGGCCATACTGTAGGTCGGGCAAATGTCAGATGGGCTGGTTTATATTTCTCCTATTGGGCCGTTCTACATGATGATTATTAAGTTGTCAGATATGCTGGTTTATATTTGGCCTAGTGGGCTGGTCTCAACTAGTCAACTTCTGTAGGTGGTCACCTTCACCAGGGTTGTAGGTTAAATGTTCTGATGTGAGTATATGTGTCTTTATCTGGTCATTCGTCCTCTCCCAGGTAAACCAGTGTTTCCCTGGGCTCCCGTTGTGGGGGTGGTGGCTGTGTTGGTAGCTGGAGCTCTGCTAGTCATCGTCTATGGCACACTGAAGAAGAGGTGAGTCCATTAAGATACCAGGGTTGGGGTCAATTCCACTTAAATTCCAGTCAATTCAGAAAGTAAACCAAATTCCAATTTCAAATGTTCCTAATTGAAAAGTATTGAAATTTCAGTTTACTTCCTGAAATGACTGGAATGGAATTGATCCCAACCCTGCCATTAGGATACCTATGTTTTAAAGACATAGCATTTCATTGAACAGCTTATTGTGCTTCTAAGAGGCGAAGTATTTAGAATCCAGTTAGGAAATTATGGCATTTAAAATAAATGTCCTGAGACTACTACATGACCTTTACTCTACAGTGTTATGGTCTGTTGTCCTGAGACTACTACATGACCTTTACTCTACAGTGTTATGGTCTGTTGTCCTGAGACTACTACATGACCTTTACTCTACAGTGTTATGGTCTGTTGTCCTGAGACTACTACATGACCTTTACTCTACAGTGTTATGGTCTGTTGTCCTGAGACTACTACATGACCTTTACTCTACCTTTACTCTACAGTGTGAGACTACATGCACCTTTACTCTACAGTGTTATGGTCTGTTGTCCAGTGTTATGGTCTGTTGTCCTGAGACTACTACATGACCTTTACTCTACAGTGTTATGGTCTGTTGTCCTGACTACTACATGACTTTACTACAGTGTTATGGTCTGTTGTCCTTTACTTTCTACAGTGTTATGGTCTGTTGTCCTGAGACTACTACATGACCTTTACTCTACAGTGTTATGGTCTGTTGTCCTGAGACTACTACATGACCTTTACTCTACAGTGATGGTCTGTTGTCCTACTACATGACCTTTACTCTACAGTGTTATGGTCTGTTGTCCTGATGACCTTTACTACAGTGTTATGGTCTGTTGTCCTGACTACATGACCTTTACTCTACAGTGTTATGGTCTGTTGTCCTGAGACTACATTACCTTTACTTTACAGTGTTATGGTCTGTTGTCCTGAGACTACTTACAGTACAGTGTTATGGCCTGTTGACCTGGGACTGCTACATGTCATCTGTCACTCTCTCCAGGAAAACCCCAAGAGGAATGAACTTTATCGGGGAGGCACAGATGGTACCTTGTGGTAAACTGACACACACAGTCTGATGACACGTACATGACTCTGAATAAAAGGACAATGTCTCCTGAGTATGACACTCTGGCTGTAAGTTTCTCCCTTGAAAAGAACTTTGATGATTTACGAGTTAGTCACAATAATATTTCCTTTCTCCCAAAGTGTGCACATGTTCCCCAAGTTTAAAGTGACATCTGGTTCTCTCTCTCCTTTCAGAATGGTCTGCTGTCCTGAGACTAAGACCTTTACGCCTGAAGAAGATGGTCTATTGTCCTGAATACCTTTACTACAGTGTTATGGCCTGTTGAAGACCCTACATGTCCTGACTCTCTCCAGACCCTACGCCTGAAGACTTTACGCCTTGACGCCTGAACTACAGACCCTCTGTTAAAAAGGACAATGTCCTGAAGACCCTACATGCCTGAAGACCCTACGTGAAGAAGACGCCTGAAGAAGACCCTTTACGCCTCTGAAGACCCTACGCCTGAAGACCCTACTGCCTGAAGACCCTACGCCTGAAGAAGACCCTACGCCTGAAGACCCTACGCCTGAAGAAGACCCTACGCCTGAAGAAGTACGCCAGAAGAACGCCTGAAGACCCTACGCCTGAAGACCCTACGCCTGAAGACCCTACGCCTGAAGAAGACCCTACGCCTGAAGACCCTACGCCTGAAGAAGACCCTACGCCTGAAGAGACCCTACGCCTGAAGAAGACCCTACGCCTGAAGAAGACCCTACGCCTGAAGTTTAAAGCCTGACGCCTGAAGAAGACCCTACGCCTGAAGAAGACCCTACGCCTGAAGAAGACCCTATGCCTGAAGAAGACCCTATGCCTGAAGAAGACCCTACGCCTGAAGAAGACCCTATGCCTGAAGAAGACCCTATGCCTGTGTCCTCAACATAAATAGGGTTAGAAGTGAACACCATGTAACCCTTTGAAAATTATTAAAAAGGGTATAATTTTTAAATGATCAAATTTAGAGTTGTATATTTGTATTTCTATAGGTAGACCTAAAAGGTTTTTAGGCAAAATAACTCATTCAAAACGGAAAGCTAATTGAACGTGGGAATATGCCAGGGCTATTGTATAAATAGAACAAAAACGAACTAAACGTTTAAGAGATCTTAATTTTAGTTTATAAATATTTTGCTACAATGACAGTTATCTACCCAACTCGTTCCTTTCTTTTAGCATGTGCACGTAGTAAGTACACCATCATACTTTTCAAAGGCATTAAGTCATTTGTTTCATTTATATTTCATTCTAAGTCACAGCACTCTCTTGCTCTTGGTCCTCACCTTGCTTTAGCACCTGTGCGTTTGATCAGTTTCTTTATGAAAATATTTCGTGAACTCCATGACAGTTGCTAAAGCAAAGGGCTAAAGCAGCACACAAGTAGCCTACAAATACATGTTGGGCCCAACATGTACTGAGCGCTACTGGGAGCGTTATTGAAGCGGGCGAGAAGGCAGACGATCCAGGTTTCGGGAATCTCGCTCCTTGCTCCGCTCAGATACTCCGTCTAGAGAAGCAGAGCCATTGTGCCACTAGAGGGCGGTCTCCCTCCATTTGATCCTGCTTACTGATATATTTTATTTAACCAGGAAGGGCTCATTGAGATTTGAAATATATTTTTCAAGAGCGTCCTGGCCAAGATCGGCAGCACCAAGTCATTACACAATTACACAGACAGACAACATGCAAAACTACAAGTCATCTCGTAAAAACCAAAGAATCCACAAGAGTATAACAAAATCATAAAACAGCAAATTAAAAACAATGATTCCCTGACCTGTCAGTCAACATTCTTCATCAGTGATTTAATGGGACAAGTTCTTCCAGTTGAAAAGTATTTTGTAAGGCGTTCCAAGACGATGGCGCAGAGTATATAAAAGCCCTTTTACCAAATTCAGTTTGGACATTTGGAACAGTTAGCAGGATAAAGTCCTGCGAACAAAGAATACCCACTACATTTCGGAACAATAAAAATGCCCAAATAAAATGGTAGTAAACCCAAAACGGCTTTGTAAATAAAAGTATACCAGTGACTGAGCTTACTGGTGACTAGAGAAGGCCAGCCAACCCTGGTATAAAGTACAGTGGTGCGTAAGGGTTTTGCAGTTTAAAATAAATCTCAAAGCACCATAAAGGGTGTCAATTGATCTCAACCACGGAGCGGAAGCATTCATATAAAAACATCCCTAGTCTAGTAAAGGCAGAAATGTAGCTGATACCAGCTGATTGACAGAAAGGACGGCCCATAAGTGGCTTTCTATTCAACTTGTTTCCACCACAAACAAAGACACACAAGTCCAAATAGCCAAAAGCCACTTTATTTATGAAACAACCTTAACGTGACTAGACCAGGAGTATGAAGGAGTGGTACGACCCAGTAACTGGCGGTACAACTCAGTAACTGGCGGTATGCTGTCTCTCAAAGTGGAATGTATTCTAGCAGTGTTGCTCAACTCCATCACAGGTCCCCCTAGGGCAGGGGGTACTCAACCCTTACCCTACGAGGTCCAGAGCCTGCTGGTTTCCTGTTCTACCGGAATTAGTTGCACCCTCCTGGTGTCCCAGGTCTAAATCAGGCCCTGATTAGAGAGCAACAATGAAAAATTGCAGTAGAACCGGCTTTGAGGTCCAGAGTTGAGTTTGAGGACCCTAAGGGTTGCACAATTGTTTACTTTAGTCCAGCACTACAGTAGCACAACTGCTGCAACGATCAACAAGCTCTTGAGAAGTTGTGTCAAGTGTGTTAGTGCTGGGCTATAACAAATATGTGCAACAGGGGGGCGATGAGACTACACTCCCGGAGAGTTGAGTAACACTATTAAAACAATGGTACTGTTGCACCGGCCTGGGCAATGTAACACTACCATAGACACCTATAGGTTACACTCAGTAACTACTGCATCTTTAGGGGGATTCTTCCTCTGCTCATCCTGCTGGCAACACCAGGGTCATTGTGGGTTCACCTCAGCCCACATATTACATCAGTCGTTTGGGATGAGACTAGAAAGTGTCCAATGACCACATTTAGCATAATTCCAACCAATAAAACAGCATGTTTTCACTCAAAGTGTTGGTCTGACACCTTTCAGTGTGTAAATACCTGTTTCTGTCCCCCGATGCTCTTGTCTAACACTTCAGATACCTGCGGACTGAAATAATTAAAATGTTGCAGATTGAAATACATGGTACAGAATGAACGCTGTTTCCATCTCCACGTTTTCTCTGACACGTTCCATTTCAACCTCTTGGGGAAAAGTCCCTGGCTTCAGCTATTAACAATGTACAGCTAGAGATATTAGCAAATTACACATTACTCATTTGCAAAGGCCGATTGAGTTTTGAGATCATTCAGCTCAAATTCCTGACCACTAAACCACCATGCCACTTAGCATGAAACTATTGTGCATGCACTAAGGAGTATGCTAGCATGGACATTGGAACACATACAGAATTTGTATCTGAAATAATACCAGACGACGGACATCAAAATGGAATCTGGCGATCAGAAGTCACAATGGACATGTTCATGTGCACAACTTTAATGGACTTCAAGCTAGGACACTGAACAGCTAGCCTAAATAATTAGACATGATCCTATAGAAATGGCAACAGTATAAGGCCATGTTCACACAGGCAGCCTAATTCTGATATTTTCCTCACTAACTGGTCTTTTGACCAATCAGATCATCTCTTTTGCCAATAATTGGGAGAAAAAAGAAAAAAAAATCCCAATTGAGCTGCCCATGTAAACGCTGCCTAATGACACAATAGTGAGTTGTGGCCTTCGACTCTGTGATTGGATTTTTTTTAAATACAGAAAGTGAGAGTGAGGACCAAAATACCTTCTCTATTACAACCCTGCTGAATCGTTTAAAAAAAGAATAACAGAGATTGCCACTTGTGTAAATACTGAAGAGAAAACTACCTTGGAATGCAAGAACAGCTAGCCTACACTGGCTTCTTGCAATGCAGAACATGTTGGCAAAGACCAAAAATATTTTTTTCCCCCCTTAGGGTAAAAAAAATAAACAAAATGATCATTTGGAATGTGTAGCTATGAGACTTGCACCATCAATTAATCAATTAATTACTCCTCAGATATTTACCACTAGGGGCAGTAAAGTGACGTTCACATTTAAACCAACCGAAGATGGCGGCTTTAAACCCAGTCTATAAATCCCCTCTTCAATGCTACAACTTCTACTTTCTTGTTACAATTGTCAGAAAACAACGTGGATAAACTGAAGTCACAATTCTAATGGAGCAGCCAATGAGAAGCAACAGGAAGTGAAGTTTCCGTTACTACGGTAACGACACTAATGACAGAAAGTGGAACTTGATGCGTTCACCATTCCAGATCACCTGTCAATACGAGAGGTTTACGTCTCCCATGTGGTAAAGGAACTGCAGTGTGTGGGGGGTTATGGGCTATGTGCAGTGTGTGGGGGGGGGTTATGGGCTATGTGCAGTGTGCAGTGTGTGTGTGGTGTTATAGAATGGTGCAACGTCTCTGAGTGCTTTTCTTGCTCTTCTTGTTGCTGCGGTTGGTTTCCTTATACCTCCTGATCTCTCTGACTAGAGAGTAGAACGCCTCCTCCACGCCCTGAAACAAAGACACAGAAAGGAGAAACCTTACACTCCAATGAAGCGTGATGGAATGCAGCCTGGTCGCCTTCAGTCGACTCAAAAACAGAACAAACGAGTAGAATAGAAGAGTGCTACCTGAATGTATCCCATATCAAAGTTATCCCATTTGTGCCCTCAAATACTGACATGACGGCTGTGTATAAATGTGTTATGTTATCCAATACCTTTAGTGAGTCTGTTGAGTTTATTCAAATGATACACACAACAGTTAAGACACAGGTGTCTGTCAGGACAACACATCTCCTCTGACCCTCCCTGTTTAGGACCAAAACACTCCTTAACAGCTTCTACCCACAAGCCATAAAACTGCTGAACAATTCATCAAATGGCCACAGGACTACCTACATGTACAAATGACCTCTAACCTGTACACCCGCACACTGACTCGGTACCGGTACCCCCTTTATATAGCCTCGTTATTGTTATGTTATAGTGTTACTTTGTATACATTTTTTAAACTTTAGTTTATTTGGTAAATATTTTCTTAACTTTTCTTGAACTGGACTGTTGGTTAAAGGCTTGTAAGTAAGCATTTCACGGTAAGGTCTACACTTGTATTCGGCACATGACAAATAAAGTTTGTTTAGATTTGTCCAGTTTGAGGCCTAACAGGCCTGCTACAATGGATGTATCATCTCTGCAGTGTGAGAAGTAGGAGAGCGAGGCGCTGCTCAGCGTCTGGTTCTATTTCAACATTCCCGCCTGTGAACACGTGATGAAGTGGATCACGTGCTGCTAAAAGTTCTGCTTCCAGTGTAGCTGGTCCATTCCTACTGCTCCCCCGTGTCGCTCCCCCGTGTCGCTCCCCTGGCTAGAAAACCCACCTGTCTGGTTTTGGCAGAGGTCTCCACGAAGGGCACACCATAGCCGCGGGCCAGCTCCTGAGCCTGCCTGCTCTCCACGCTCCGACTCCCCAGGTCACTCTTGTTCCCCACCAGCACCATAGGCACACTGTCACTGTCCTTCACCCTGTTGATCTGTTCTCTGAGGAGGAGAAAAAAGGAGTGAGAAGTGGAAAGGAAGAATAGGACCAAGAGGTAGAGTCATGTGCCAAACAAATGGACATGACAAAAAGAACATCTAAATATACTTCCAAAGCATCGTCTCCATTGTCAGTGACAACGCAGTTCCTCCATGTCCGCCTGGCCGGACGGGAACCCACATGGTTCAAATGATCACGTTGACTTCATGGGCCGTCAGTTCTTGCATTCATAGAGCCATCTATACATTTGAGTGGCTACAGATATCCAGTCCCATCCCTCAGCTTTAACCTTTTGCGTGTAGGGGGCAGTATTTTAGTTTTTGGCTAAAAAAACATACCCATTTGAAACGGCCTATTTCTCAGCCCCAGAAACTAGAATCAGATTAGGATGGAAAACTCTAAAGTTTCCAAAACTGTAAAAATATTGTCTGTGAGTCTTACAGAACTGATATAGCAGGCGAAAGCCTGAGGAAAATCCAATCAGGAAGTGCCTCTTATTTTGAAATCTCTCCGTTCCTATGCATCCCTATCCTCCATTTAAAGGGATGTCAACCAGATTCCCCTTTCTATGGCTTCCCTAAGGTGTCAACAGTCTTTAGACATAGTTTCAGGCTTTTATTTTGAAAGATGAGCGTGAAGGATCACATTGCGTAAGTGGATATGTGGGGGCTCTCAGAGTGAGTTTTGCGCAAGTGAGTAAAGCCGCCATTGTTCCTCCCGCTGTTATTGAAAAACCTACACACTCGGTTGATATATTATCAAATATATATTTTAAAAACATGAGGATTGATTATAAAAAACATTTGACATGTTACTGTGGACATTATGGAGACTATTTGGAATATACCTCTGCGTTGTCGTGACCGCTCTTTCCTGTGGATTTCTGAACATAACGCGACAAACAAACGGAGGTATTTTGGGTATAAATATAATCTTTATGGAACAAACGGAACATTTGTTGTGTAACTGGGAGTCTCGTGTGAAAACATCCGAAGATCAAAGGTAAACAATTTTTTTGATTGCTTTTCTGATTTTGGTGACCAAGCTACTTAAAGCAAACCAAGTAGTGGGAACTCTGTTTAGCTGTTGTTCCACATTTAGAGTTGGGCCTTAATTGGGGCGTGATGCCTAACGGAGTCTGACAACAGGGAAAAGAATGCTAACGGAACATCATAATGACTCCACAGAGTTGTGTTCAGTAGTTGAGGACCGTAGCAAAACCTTTGGTCTGTTGCGGAACATTTTGCAACGGAAATAGTTTACTCCAAACGGAAACCATTTTGCAATGGAAACTAGAGTTTATATTGGACAAATTCAAGTAGGTCCCTCCCAGTTTCCTTCTGTTTGCTTCCTAGTGTAAACGGTTTCCGTTGCAAAACTTTTCACAAACAGGCCAAATGTTTCACTACGGTCTGCTAATAATGAATACACTCCAGGTGTCGGACAGCAGTCACTGTGACAGACAGTCAGTACCTGTACAGGTGAACATCCTCAAAGGACTTGATGTTGTTGATGGCGAACACACAAAGGAAGCCTTCCCCTGTCCTCATGTACTGGTCCCTCATGGCGCTGTACTCCTCCTGACCTGCTGTGTCCAGGATGTCCAGCAGACACGTCTCTCCGTCAATCACCACCTGCTTCCTGTACGAGTCCTAGATTGAACATAAAGCTTAAGCTTAATATCCTAGAACTCTTAGCATAAATGAGGAATTCAAAACAATGGGACCAGCGATGCTAATAAGCAACACCGCTGGGAATCTATTTTCAGAAGCTTCCACATGGAATTATTAGGTTTTGCTAACCTGGATATATTCAACCTAGTACAAGTCCTAAAATAGGGGTGTGTTCATTAGGCACCAAATGGAAGGAAACAAGCAGAAACAGGAAGGGACTACGTGGACTTGTCCAATGAGAAAATGTTTATTTTTGTTTTCCATTGCAAAACTATTTTTTTCTGTTGCTCTAATGCAGTGGGTCCCAACTCCTGTCCCGGAGAAACCCACAGCAGAACACATTTTTGTAGCCCCGGACAAACAGACCCGATTCAACTCATTGAGGGCCTGATGACTAGTTAGAAACAGGTGTGCTTCTCCGGGGCTACAATAAAAACGTGTACTGTTGGGCGTACTCGAGGACTGGATTTGGGAACCGCTGCCCAAATGAACATTATCCAGAGACAACAGGTGCCAATTTCTAATAGACTCCTACCACCTACCCATAGGTACTGGTGTGAATCTGAATGGATTGGAAAGTATTATGGTAACAATGTTTGGAAAGTAATAACCCCTCCCCTTTGCCACCCTCATAGCTTACAGAACCACTCTGTAAATCATTCTAACCGTTTAGCTAGCGGCAACACTTATCCTAATGATCAGGGGACTGTGGATAGATATTATAGAATAGAATCTACATAGACTCCATATAGTGGGTTGCTACGTTTGAAGCAGACAATTTCAATTGAATTAACTTACTATTAAATGGCAACTCCACAACTTTCTAACCTCCTATTCATTATTTCCATCACCAAACCAGTGTCTACATCTGTGGAAACGGCTCATTTCTACATTAAAAAAAAGATAAATCATTTTTAAATGACATCAAAGTAAAAAAAAAAAAGATATATATTTTCAAACACTGACATTCACGTTGATGGGGGGAGCAAGAAATAGCATCCCTTTGGCTAGAAACTCATTGTAGTTTTTGAAAATCAGTTTCTCTTACTTTTAATTCTACCCTGTGATGTCACAGAAGCATTTTTTTTAGAAACCCTTCTTATACTTTTTAACTACAGATCATAACAACGTGCCATTTTCATATATGCAGACACTGGTTTGGTGCTGGAGATATAAGGGGAAAAGTGGCGGAGTTGCCCTTTAATAAGAGTCACAGAGAGACAAACACCTGCAACTCACCTCGATGGTGGGGTCATATTCATCCACAAAGTGATTCTGGATGAGCTGGATAGTTAAGGCACTCTTCCCAACACCTCCAGCACCCACCACAACAAGCTTATACTCAGTCATGCCTAGAGAGAGCGGGAGAAAGAGAAACACGTGTTTCCATTAAAGCTTCACATAGAAATGTGTGTTATAGATCTGTCCTTCTCATTGAAAGCAAGTCTACGTGGTAGATCTGTTCTATGTAAGCTATTACTATGCTTCCCGTTCTTATGTTATGTTTTGTTTCTGCTTCTTTTGGTTTCTTACACCAGCTTCAAAACAGCTGAAAATACAATATTTTTTGTAATAGAAAATACAATATTTTTGTTTATGGAAAATATATTTCACAGAGGTTTAGATGGTACAATGGTTCTCTACACTATACTATCTCTATCTTCTCTACACTATACTATCTCTATCTATATATCTCTATCTCTATCTTCTCTACACTATACTATCTCTATCTATATATCTCTATCTTCTCTACACTATACTATCTCTATCTATATATCTCTATCTTCTCTACACTATACTATCTCTATCTATATATCTCTATCTTCTCTACACTATACTATCTCTATCTATCTCTACACTATACTATCTCTATCTCTATATCTCTATCTTCTCTACACTATACTATCTCTATCTATATATCTCTACACTATACTATCTCTATCTATATATCTCTACACTATACTATCTCTATCTATATATCTCTACACTATACTATCTCTATCTATATATCTCTACACTATACTATCTCTATCTATATATCTCTATACTATCTCTATCACTATACTATCTCTATCTATATATCTCTACACTATACTATCTCTATCTATATATCTCTACACTATACTATCTCTATCTATATATCTATACATCTCTATCTTCTCTACACTATACTATCTCTATCTCTACACTATACTATCTCTATCTATATATCTCTACACTATACTATCTCTATCTATATATCTCTACACTATACTATCTCTATCTATATATCTCTACACTATACTATCTCTATCTATATATCTCTACACTATACTATCTCTATCTATATATCTCTACACTATACTATCTCTATCTATATATCTCTACACTATACTATCTCTATCTATATATCTCTACACTATACTATCTCTATCTATATATCTCTACACTATACTATCTCTATCTATATATCTCTACACTATACTATCTCTATCTATATATCTCTACACTATACTATCTCTATCTATATATCTCTACACTATACTATCTCTATCTATATATCTCTACACTATACTATCTCTATCTATATATCTCTACACTATACTATCTCTATCTATATATCTCTACACTATACTATCTCTATCTATATATCTCTATCTATATATCTCTATCTATATATCTCTACACTATACTATCTCTATCTATATCTACTATCTCTATCTATATATCTCTACACTATACTATCTCTATCTATATATCTCTACACTATACTATCTCTATCTATATATCTCTACACTATACTATATCTATATCTCTACACTATACTATCTCTATCTATATATCTCTATCTTCTCTACACTATACTATCTCTATCTATACATCTCTATCTTCTCTACACTATACTATCTCTATCTATATCTCTATCTTCTCTACACTATACTATCTCTATCTATACATCTCTATCTTCTCTACACTATACTATCTCTATCTATACATCTCTACACTATACTATCTCTATCTATATATCTCTACACTATACTATCTCTATCTATATATCTCTACACTATACTATCTCTATCTATATATCTCTACACTATACTATCTCTATCTACTATATCTCTACACTATACTATCTCTATCTATATATCTCTACACTATACTATCTCTATCTCTATCTATATATCTACACTATACTCTATCTACACTATACTATCTCTATCTATATATCTCTACACTATACTATCTCTATCTATATATCTCTACACTATACTATCTCTATCTATATATCTCTACACTATACTATCTCTATCTATATATCTCTACACTATACTATCTCTATCTATATATCTCTACACTATACTATCTCTATCTATCTATCTCTACACTATACTATCTCTATCTATATATCTCTACACTATACTATCTCTATCTATATATCTCTACACTATACTATCTCTATCTATATATCTCTACACTATACTATCTCTATCTATATATCTCTACACTATACTATCTCTATCTATATATCTCTACACTATACTATCTCTATCTATATATCTCTACACTATACTATCTCTATCTATATATCTCTACACTATACTATCTCTATCTATATATCTCTACACTATACTATCTCTATCTATATATCTCTACACTATACTATCTCTATCTATATCTCTATCTCTACACTATACTATCTATCTATCTATACTATCTCTATCTATCTCTACACTATACTATCTCTATCTATATATCTCTACACTATACTATCTCTATCTATATATCTCTACACTATACTATCTCTATCTATATATCTCTACACTATACTATCTCTATCTATATATCTCTACACTATACTATCTCTATCTATATATCTCTACACTATACTATCTCTATCTATATATCTCTACACTATACTATCTCTATCTATATATCTCTATCTTCTCTACACTACACTATCTCTATCTATATATCTCTATCTTCTCTACACTACACTATCTCTATCTATATATCTCTATCTTCTCTACACAATGACGGCTTGTTTTGTCACATTAACTGAAATTAGGGAAACTATTTAGAATTTTAGCAACCAGAAAATGGCGGAGCGATTCCTGCATATTGCATCTTTAATAGCACATAGAATGACAGACCTATAACTCCCATTTCTATATACATTGTTGGGTCACCCAAAAAGTTACATATTGTAGCTTTTAATGTTGAATCCATGTACATTCATTTTTATAAAAAAAACATTTTTTACACCTTTATTTAACCAGGCAAGTAAGTTAAGAACAAATTCTTATTTTCAATGACGGCCTAGGAACAGTGGGTTAACTGATTTAAGTACTAGTTGCTTTCTTACTTGTAAAAAGTTCTGAAATGTCTGTGTGTGTAATTGTGTGTGTGCCTGTCAGATTTACACCTGACTGTATGGTTCACTGTAGAGACCTTAACCCAATGACCTCAAAGAGACTTGGACCTCCTGCCGTAATGATTCATGTGTTGGGCTTTACAGTAGCTGGACCCAGATTCGAGTTCTGGTCGGGGCTACCCCCTCAAAATTGGCTACACTGGTGTCAGATGTGGGATGGCACCCGTGAGGCCATCTGAGAGGGGTGTACACCTGAGCAACTTGGTATAGAGAAGCGTGGGTCACACTCTCCTGAAGGAACGTGGTAATGTAGAGACCTTAACCAAACCTCAACAAGACATTCTGACCTCTTGGCATAATGGTTAAGGTGTTGACTTGACAGTCTCTAGATCAAGGTTTGTGTCCCCAAATTCATAACAATATTATACATTAACTCATTTCTGAAACAAACAAGTCCTACATTTTAGGCAAATTATATACTTTCTGTTCAAGTGTGATGAGGTGTTCGTCTTTCTGTCTAATTAGGTACATTCTAGACAATATTTCTGTACACTTGGGGGACCCCTTTTGAGTGAGGAGCATCCCCCAAAGGCAAACGCTCTGTATACTATTTCAATTGAAAACAATGCATTAGTAAGACAAAGGCACGAGGAAACCTGTGGTGTCTACAGTACAGCCAACAACAAGTTCATATAATATGCTTTTTTCAGTGATTTGGAATAGCCCACGGCCCGGAGAATTGTCTGATCATTGCAGGATATCAATCTTTATTCGCGGTCATTACAAAAATATGCTGGTATCTACTAGCAAAGAGGCCGGCTCTAATTTGACCCAGATTTGTATGGGGGCTAACGTTAGCTAGCATAGCATAACTGACAGACTGCGGTATATGACACACTAGGCATAATACAATCACTGCATTTCTGCGATAATAATGTGGGCCTATTGCATGAGGAAAATGACAAAAATCAGAGCGCTTACCTTAATTTGGTTGGTCGTTTTTCACCAAACAAAAATGCAGCGTTTGAATGACAAAATGAGATTAGTGCTACATAGCCTGAAACAATTTCCTGATTGAAGCCAGCTAAGAACAAATATATGCTTTTAGAAACTGCAATTTTTGCCGCAATTGAGCCACAAATATGTCAAATCACTGTTTGGCAATGAACGGGAAATATAGGCTGAATATAACTCGAATTAATTTAAAGGTAAGAATTAGTAGTAGGGGAGTAAATCTCTCTAGACTCCATTGTGGTTGAAAAGGGGTAAGGCTTTCACGGCAAACGCAATCAATGGTATTGATTTAACAGCCAATACCATTGTGGTGAAGTAGACAGACAGTAGAGTAACCTAACCAGAATGGGGCTTTCATTCTACTTCCGGTTATACCCGCCTTCAAATCAGAAACTGACCAATCAGGAACCGACTGAAAGCCTCATTGGTCGTGTCCGAAAAAATAAATCGCATGCTCTCAACGCCTTGATAGTCCCGCCTTTGTACGAAGATTAACCAATCAAAGACATTGCTGCAGTGAGGTTTGGAAAGAGCGCACTCGAGTCTGATTGGCTCGATTATTTGGGTTGTTGAGTGTGCGGAGATAATTTGACCACTAGATGGAATCACTGTACTAGCGGCTAACCAACCGAAAGGCTGTAAAAAGAGCTAACCGCTCCCGACCAAAATATACAGTATTTAGATGTCTGTGAAAAACAGACACACAGTCAAGATCGCTTTGTTCATTGCACGCGATTGACACGTTTCAAGCACAAGGTTGATGGCCCAATTTCATGGGGTTTCCCTAAAAAACGATATTCAAACTGACAAATTGGTTGAGGATAATATTGGGAAATAAAACTGGAATACCTTCATCTCTATTGGGTTTGCTGTAAGTATCGAACTGCATTCGTTAGAGGATTGGTGCTGTAAAGGTCAGTAGTGGAACCCTGACAGTGATGGATCAAACTGTGTTACAGCTCACTAAGGATTTAGGGAAGCACACACACACACACACACACACACACACACACACACACACACACACACACACACACACACACACACACACACACACACACACACACACACACACACCAGTCTCCCCCTCACCTCCCTGCCATAACCTAGGCTACAGCCAATCCCCTGCATCCTGCCCCATTTCTCTCTCTCTCTCTCTCCTACTGAGTGCATCTGCTCTTCTCACTAATCTTTGCCTAAAATCACAGAGATAATCCAGCATCCATCTGTCATGGAGGAGAGAGAGAGAGAGAGAGAGAGAGAGAGAGAACATTGGGAATATGAATGTGAATATTATGTAAAAAGTTACAAATTCCTTGTGCTCTTACAATACCAATCGCTGTATTTACTAAAATGTACCAGTGCTATATGACTACTGTAACCAATATGCTATTGTAAACTTAGAAAGGGATAAAAACAGAACTATGGATCGATTGTAAACAGTAATGACAACAGGGGTGTAATAACGATGAGACCATTTTATATATATGTATATATGCTATATGACTAATAACGATGAGACCATTTTATATATATGTATATATGCTATATGACTAATAACGATGACACCATTTTATATATATGTATATATGCTATATGACTAATAACGATGACACCATTTTATATATATGTATATATGCTATATGACTAATAACGATGACACCATTTTATATATATGTATATATGCTATATGACTAATAACGATGACACCATTTTATATACACCTTTTATTTTACACATATACATATTTCATACATGTCATATTTGTTGTGTGTTTTTGTATGTATATGTCTGTATGTGTTTTTACATGTTGTTTCCCCACAGGTACGTTTCAACAAGACGGAGGAGAACATGGAAACAGGAAAGTAAGAATCCAAGAGACAAAAGAAATCAACAGAAAAACAACAACAACAACACAACTATAGTAACAAGTCCAGGATTGGTTGCTCAAATGTTCTGTTCAGGACACGTAAAGCATACAGTCCCCCTTAGCCTCGCACACATACACTGTATAGTATGACAGAACACACACACCTGAAGATACAATTCATATTGCTAAAGACCAGTACTAGACACACATTGCACGACGTGGTGCAATGGCAACCGCACATGTTTTCCATCACTGCACAAAAGGGTAACACACAATTCACCAACAGTCAGTCATTCACTAACAGGCCGACAAGTTTCATCAAATGAAATAATAAAGCAGCGTGTGTTCACACATTAACATCCTAAGTCATCATTACTTCTCTTGTCACACGTGGACACGTTGTGTGGTGCACTCACTGCACCCATGAAACCATCATTACAGCATGCTCACCGCACAATGTTCCAGCACCTGCACCCGACACACACACACACACACACACACACACACACACACACACACACACACACACACACACACACACACACACACACACACACACACACACACACACACACACACACACACACACACAGCTAACCTTGTGGGGACATACAGTTCAGTCCCATTCAAAATCCTATTTTTAACCCTAACCTAACCCTAACCCTAAGTTTAACCCTAACACGAACTCTAACTCTAACCTTACCCCTAAACCCCCTAGAAACAGCATTTGATCTTATGGGGATCAACAAAATGTCACCAGTTGGTCAAATTTTTGTTTGTTTACTAGTTAGTATAGTTAAACACACACACACACACACACACACACACACACACACACACACACACACACACACACACACACACACACACACACACACACACACACACACACACACACTTCGGGAGAGTACTGTCTAATACATAGAAACGTATATAGAAAGGAACAGTAACCTACATACAGTAAATATTGACTTCTACATATAAGTGCATTCAGTGATTTTGGCAAAATGCCTAAAATACTGAGAGGGTAATATGACAATAATGACAGAATTCTGGAGCACCATTTAACTGCTCTCTGACAGGATTCAGTGGAGTAACTCATGGCCCTTTCTCATGGATATAATGCCCACTTTGCCGATGCTCGAAACATTGGACTGCTGTGTGCAACATAGGCCAGTAGCAATTGAAAATAAGCATTGGGCTGAGTCGCAGTCATCCATACCACCCTTTGCTAAAAAACAACAAGCTTTTCATAAATGAGACACTTACATTTGATTTCCAGAGACACTCACAAAGTGACAGCTCATGGAGAATTATTCGTTTGAAAGTAAATGACATGTAAATTAAACTCAACTGATGAGTGAGCAACAGTGACCCAATAAGAGTTTCAGGTTCAACAGGCAAAATGTTCATGCACGCACGCACACACACGCACGCACGCACACACGCACGCGCGCACACGCACACACACACACTTATACAAATGCATACAATTCATATAATGTCCCACATGTGTAAATGTACGTATATACAAAAACACACCTATGACAATTTGCTAACCCTCTATCTTCCCTCACTTACATGTCATTTGCCAAAACATCTGCCCTTTCTTATTTCACCTCTCTCTCTTCCCTATCTCCCCTCTCTTCAGACTTGAGAAAGGTACAGTATACTTAACATGGACTTAAGTCAGCCTTTTTAGACTAAGGTCCATGTTTAGTCAATTTATCTCAAGTCTGAATAGGGCATTATGTGAGCTCCCTCTCTCTCTCCACTCCGTAGAGTTACTGGTTGTATCCCGGAGGTTGAACATATTCCTCCGTCTTCTCCCAGTCCTGGACCCACCCTGCCCCTCCTCCAGCACCCCCTCCTCCGTTGGGGCCCGCTGTTGGCTGGCTCATGGCTCCGTACTGCCCCCCTCCGCCAGTGCGGTACATCTCTTCCGTCTCATTGGCCAGTTCGTCCTCATCGATGATGCCACACTTCTCATCGCTGGTGTCCTCCTGGTCCGCCCACGGCTGCTTCTCCCCTGACGCAAAGATTCCTGGGAAAGAGCCAGGAGGATATTTCAGAATGAGGTTTGGGTCACATTAGATTCACACCTCGGTCTATTCATAAGGCACCAATTAGAAGAAAACTGATGGAAACAGAAAGGGACTAACTGAGCTTGTCCAATTAGAAAGGTTAGCGAAACCTTTTGCTACGATGTGATTAATACTTTATGTGGCAAAGTGAATTCAAATATAAGTAATCACATTCTCAATTGTGATTGAATTCACACAATTGGTTTCAAACATGATTTTTAATTGAATTCAGTCTGAATTTCCTTTAGGGTTCACACATGATTGATTTGGTGAAGGATATACATCAGTCATTCATCTTGGATTCAAATGCGATTTCAGCAGAACTCAAGTTGCATTCATTCGTATATTGGTGATTTACATGAGCCACAGTCGATTCATTTGTGGTTCACGCTAAATTGGCACTGGATTCCCAGTATTTTACACATCATTTATTTGCGATTCACATAGGAGTCATGTGATTTAGAAACCCCTCACACGTGGTTTGTTGATGAAATTAAACATTTGCATAAAATTCACAAAGACTCCCTGAACTATAGGTTCATTGAAGGACTGACTGGAGCTTCACACAGGAACCAACACATAAACACATACCATAGAAAATCACTCCACCATAGTGAACAACTGAAGCAATGAGGAAGACACCCTGCCAATCTTCACGCGACTGAGAGAGAGAGAGAAGAGGTTTTAAGATCGGGAATTATGGAAATAGAAACATGTTAGAACCATCATGTTGACAAATTCTGGACAGTTGAATAGTTTACAAGCAGTTTATGATCAGACCTAATGCCTTGTCCTGGAGGAAAAACCATTCTCACTAAATCATGTCCATTGAAAGTTCATTTCAGTCTTTTTCTGCTGTCTTGCCGACAACTCATGGAATTGTCTTGACAATGACAATGAAGTAGGTAAAGCAGAGATAGATCCGGGACCTGCCTACATGTTAGTCCAGGACTAGGCATAATCTGTGTCTGGGAAACTTCTCCTCCATGTAACTGGCTAAATGTAATGCCAGTTTGATTGAACAGAGCTCTGTGTGTCTTAGTGATTCCCCTCCATGTAACTGGCTAAATGTAATGCCAGTTTGATTGAACAGAGCTCTGTGTGTCTTAGTGATTCCCCTCCATGTAACTGGTTAAATGTAATGCCAGTTTGATTGAACAGAGCGCTGTGTCTTGGTACCTTGTGTTTGGTCATGGCGCCCACTATAAGAGGGCACACCATTCCCGACAAGGTGCCCACTCCGTTGGAAATGCCCATCAAAATGCTGGCATAGCGGGGGGCAATATCCAAGTGATTCACGTTGAAACCTGAAGAGAGAGGGAGGGATGGGGGGACAGGAGAAATGCAGAGAAATATGTTGGTTTGGAACCCAGAACCAAATCTCCCGCTATGTAGCAGTCTGTCTGGAGAGCCTCACCATCTGACCATGCTACAAACAACTGAAGTATGAGGCTTTCCTTATCACCAGTAGGCTGCCTAATCTAATCTAACCACAACCTTACCCAAACCCTAACTACAACATTACCTTAACCACAACATTACCATAACCACAACCTTATCCTAACCACAACCTTATCCCAACCCTAACCACAACATTACCATAACCACAACCTTATCCTAACCCTAACCACAACCTTATCCGAACCCTAAACACAAACTTATCCCAACCCTAACCACAACATTATCATAACCACAACCTTATCTTAACCCTACCATAACCACAACTTATTAACCTTATAACCACAACCTAACCACAATTTAACAACCTTATCTTAACCTAACACAACATTACCATAACCACAACCTTATCTTAACCCTAACCACAACATTACCATAACCACAACCTTATCTTAACCCTAACCACAACATTACCATAACCACAACCTTATCTTAACCCTAACCACAACATTACCATAACCACAACCTTATCTTAACCCTAACCACAACATTACCATAACCACAACCTTATCTTAACCCTAACCACAACATTACCATAACCACAACATTATCTTAACCCTAACCACAACATTACCATAACCACAACCTTATCTTAACCCTAACCACAACATTATCCTAACCCTAAAATAAGACTAAAAACCTCATAAGAATCTGATTATAGCCCATTTTTTTTCACAGCATGACCATTTCAACAAAAATCCCTTTCAAAGTCTGAAAAGGAAAGAACAGTCCTTAGG